>NC_143571.1:19378030-19681060 GCF_054136105.1 Typopeltis vanoorti
AAACGGACTCAATCTTTGCATTTCAGGAACATTTCGATGGGACTTTTTAGCGACGGCTTGATTCTGCTAGAACTGGAAATTTTACCTTCAGCTTTGCATAGAATCCTACTTCATTTTTAAGAACGCTCGCAGTCCGACATCCTACCACAGACCTCACCCCACTCTTACGTGAAACTGCCCGCTAACTTCCGAACCACCAAAACGGTCCTTATATTTTCACCCCTTTGGGTTCATCCTTCGCTTTTACGACGCTATTATACGTGGATTCACAGAATACATGGGAATAATTTTCCGAGTAAGCTATAGCCGCTAGCGTTACGCTGTACACTTGTAGCTTTATGCCTTCCAGGAATTATTACTTAGCAACTTTTTAGATGATTCACAGTAAATTTTACATATCTGAAGTGCGGCTTAAATTAAAATCAGATTATCTCTCTTTTTAGACATACTTAAAATGAAATCTTAATATAATCACCACAGCTTAAATATAAGGTACTTAAAATAAAGAATACAAATTTTACATAAAGTGAAGAAGTTTCACTTTTAATTACAACTGATGTGCAGGTATTTCTCTTTGCCAGCAAGTTATATACTGTATGTTACGTTCTAAATGAATGATTTCTTTCCAAGATTCCTTCATTTAGGATCTAACACAATATTAGAGGGTCTTCGTGGAGTGTTCTACTTAAATTATAAGAGTGAAAGGAAACTTGGAAGATTAACATTCTGCAGGCCAAAGGCGGGCATCTACACTTCATCGATACTCGTCGTGAATGCAGATGTTAACACACGTCTCGGAGTTCACTGTTCGAGGCGCCACAAACTGGGGTTCTTGGCCAAACCAGGAAAAACGGAACTATACCATCACACTGCAACCTCCGAATTTCATAGTTGGGGGTTACGCACTCTGGTAAGAAACATTCACCGAGCATCTGCCACAACCACATCCGTCCATTTGGTACAAGGTGTAGCGTGATTCGTCGCTCCATAACACAGCTCTCCACGCTTCCAGGTTTCCACTATACACGCTCTTTGCACCACTAAAGACGACGCTGCATGTTGGTTCGGGGGCTTGCATTACGGTCCTACCATGGAAATCCATGTTGTGAGCCTCGGTCCTGAATGGTTTTGTACAGGTCCGTGTTCCAGTCGATGCTCGGAACTCCGCATTCATTGTGTTGATGGTCGAATCGCGGATTTTACATAATAATATAATCCTTCGTAGGATTATATGTATAACCTTACTGTCACGTTCGATGAGTGTGTTGATTCGTCCACTGCGGGTAGCACTTGCAGTTGACTCTCTACACTTCCATCTCAGTATGGTATCATTAGAAGATTGTCGACCTGTGATGGCCGATTTGTCAACAATTTGCCAAACAGAAATGCCTGTAACATTTCATTCTATCACAACGCCTCTTTCAAACTCCGTCAGTTTCCCTCTCGCAGCCCTTTCACCTTTGACACAATTGTACTGACTTGGGAGCATCATATTTCTCCAATTTATACCTGCTACAAACACGTGACTCGTTGCATGGCACGATGCACCTTGTCCATGCGGTGTCCGTTGACTTCTTTCCAAACAGTGTATAATTCTTATTAATGGTAATCTATTGATAGTGCAGTGATAGAGGTCAACAGAGTATGAAAGATGGTCAGAAATTGTATAGGGAGTTAGGCTATCTATTTTTCTTTATTTGTTTTGTTATGGAAGTGATTCAAGATTCCTCTGATGTCTTTCTGATTAATATGCAAAAGGCATGTAGTGTGATTTTTTTATAACAGAAATTTTTTATTTCATTTTCCTTAATTTTATTAGAAATGGGTCCATTTAGGATAGTGCATATCGTAAATATCCAATATTTATTAAATTCCATGCAGAGAGAGAGCTGACTTATTACTTCGTACAGTTTGTAAACGTTTACGTACATTTCTTTACGAAAATTGCTGAAAATTAAACCAAAAATTGAAATAATTCAATGAACTTCCACAAGGATCGCATTCAGCCAGAGCCGAAGAATCTCATGTGCATGAATGACCGAAATAAATCAAATAAGTGCACTACGTTTTACGAACCCTCACCAGAAAATGTTTTCTGTTCAATTTCGTTAATAACATAAAGTCATTTTCCTCAACCACATGTCTCTATCTGGAGAGATCGCCAACATAGTTGCAATAATAATTTGAGTTTCTTCTCCACAATTGCCGATGTTGGCCATTTGGTGATTCCTGGACCGCATTAATTAATGTATGGTTAACCAAGATAATTTAAAGTATCTGTCTTCCTAAATGTTTGATAATTTTCTGTTTTGAACGAGAAACATTTTTAGTTGAAATTGCATTTTAGTTAAACTGTATTTAAAGAGCAATTATGAACTTATCAGGACAGAGATTGAAATCTAAATTTTGTCTGCTATGTTTCTTTTCTTTTCTTTTTTTTTTTAATCTCAGTTTAATGCTTTCTAACCGGATAATTATGTATTTGTTATTTTTACTTTGATGAAATAAATAGCGGTTATCATTTTTATGATAAGTAATAAAAATAATTTAGTCTTCTATTAACTTATTGGATTATATACAAAATTTGAGAAAAAGCCCCAAAAATGAGCTTTAAACAAAATAACTTAAGTCTCAGTAACTAAGATTCTTTGTTCCACACAATATCTTATCTACTGAGCAAATATTTAATGGTGTCTATAGCTAACATCACTGGAAAAAAAAAATATTCTCCCGATTGTCTTTTTACTTTTTTTTTCTGCTTTTTGTGTATTTTTGCAGTAGTCAGAATGTATCTCTTGATGCCTTTCTTTGTATGTTGTTTTTTCTCTTTGTGTTCATCAATGTTGCTTGTGTGTCCGTTCAGCTACATGTTGTCCTGACAACCATTTTCTAACAATAACATGAATTCACAGAAAAATAAGAGAAAAAAAAATGCAATTCTTTTTTCACAGAGCTCTTCCGAGGCAATAACGGAGTAGTAATAACTAAATATGTAAGCTTTGTAAAAATGGTGGAGATAGAAAAGCCATACCTACCAATCTATTTTCTTAATCTTCGCTTTGAAATAAATGTGATCCACAACTATCTGAAGGATGCCAAGCATTCTTTCTTTGAAACGCGAGACAACAGTAAGTTAACTAGAGAACATAAAAAGAGGAAGGGAAAAAAATAGACACAAAGTCACAAAAGCATTTGTACAGAACGATTGCTACTGTCACGGAAGGAAAAGAAAATAAGGGGGAAAAACATCCTGCAGACCTTTCTTTTCTAGAAGCATCCTCCCGTTTACTGGAAAGAGAAAAGAAATTCACTTATCTAGAATTTCTAAATGTCAAAACTACGCACAGAAAATACTCGTCTTTCACTCTATCTGAGTCACTCGTTCTCTACAGGTAACTCGTTTTCTTTTAGTAGAACGAAAATATATTTTTTAGACGAAATGGGTTTTGTTTTGTAGGAAACTTTTAAAAGGTTGTATTTGCATTAATTTTTTTTTAATCTCTTACATTATTTTGAGGGAGGAGGCGAATTTAGGCTTCATCTGTTATGAAATCATTTATATACTTAACAGACGCCAGCAGTCATACTAGCATGAATTTCTGTTGAATAATATCCACTTCTAAGCAAATTAATTTTTTGTGAATTTTACTGATTGAAATAGCCCGTTTTTCAAAATTCGCCTTGTGGCCTAAAGATATTGTTAAACAATTTGAAATCCACCTCACCGGTTAAAAACTTTGAAAAAGGCGATATGCATTCTGAAATTACTTTTTTTTTTTTTTTTTTTTATTAATTGCAATGAGTTATTAACTGTGTGTGTGTGCGTGCGTGTGCCGGGCCACTGCTGCAGAGCTGGACGAGATCAATTAAATCGGAGTCGTTTACAAATGAACAGGATAAACAACAAAATACGCAGAAAACAACAATTCGTATCTTTTATTTTGATCGTTGACAATAATTATCGGAAATATTTTGCTTAACTAATGAGCAGAGTTCAAAGCATGTGTACGTTCTTCAGCTTCGCAATCGGAAGAAAAGTATGTGCACTTTAGTTAGAAAACCTTAGTAAAATCCTGGTTCGAATCCAGTGTAGAACATCAGGAACATTTGCTGGCTTCTAAAATTGAAGTTGAGTTCTGTACCGCAGAAATGGGAGAATTTACTTCCAGAATCTTGGATATAATGGATATAACCAACCATTGTTTGAATGAGCCTCAACCATACCGAATGAGTTCCGTAACTCATTCGATATCGACGATGCTCTTTGATTAGAAAGACCTAGACTCGAACCCATCAACGAACCTTTATAGGGCTTTTAAACTGAAAGTCAGTTTAAAAGTTTAAACTCATATTCTAAATTGCTTCTTCGAAGAGAGGGAGAGGGAAACCCTCCCTCACATGAGTTCGATTTTAAACGGAATAACTTTAAACACTCTGATTCGTTCAGATAGTGAGAATGTCGAATTTTTGGCTTTTTATTTTATGAATCCCAAACGAATGGTTTATTTACCGATTTGTCTATGTCCGAAATCAACGTCCTAGTTTCTCACAACAAATACAATATGTATATGTAATAACAAATAATATGTATATGAGATAGTATACGCCGGATCAAAGTATGGATAGTGTGGAAGATTCGATAACACCCTAAGTCGTAAATCTAAGGTGTTTGTATAGTTTTATTCCTGAGAAAAACTTTGGAAACCTTTATCTCAAATAGTTTCAAGTCATACTTTTTTCCAGCCAATGCTCAATGATCGGTCCTGAATATCAGAAACAGTATGAGCGTCATTCTTAGCGAGGTGTCTGTATGGCCTCGTGCCTACGTTTTGGGTTCATTACTGGTAGATTTCCACACGCCCATAAAGCGTTATAAGTTTAATTCTAGTCACAGACTAGCGCAACTTCCTTTTTCATCTGATTTCGAGTTAGTCAGTAGCGGATTATGTTTCTCCGATGACATTCGACCAGAAATGCACTACGGAGGTATAAAAGTCTTACAGTGGCTGCACTGCATAGTTCAGAAAGCCTGGACAGAGGGACGAATTCCCGATGATTGGAGTAAAGCTCTCATAGTACCCATATATAAAAAGGGAAATAAAACTTGTGAGAATTGCAGAGGTATTTCCCTACTGAGTGTTCCTGGCAAGATCTATGCAAGTATACTTGAGAAACGGTTGAGAAGGATTGTGGAAGAGAAGCTTGGTGAAGAACAAGCTGGATTCAGGCCAAATAGAGGCTGTCAGGATCAGATCCTCACTTTACGACAGACAGTTGAAAAATCATGGGAATATAACAAAGATCTGTATTTAAGTTTTGTAATAAAGAAAAACGCTGCAAATGTTTTCTGACTCACTCTCATTTTTGATTTCAAAAGTAATCGTAAAACGTCTTACGATGCACGAAACTTGTCGGGTTTTTTGTTTATTTTTAATAAACTCTTTATATTACAATGTGGTCTCAATACCGAAAACTACCTACAGAAACCTACATCTACAATTTTTGTGATTGTTATCTGTAACTTTCGTTCCATTCCATTCTTTCAAATGCCAATATTTATGTCCTATACATTCATTTTGAGTTTACTGATATTTTATGATTATTATAAAGGATAGGGATAGAATATCGGTTGTTTGAGAGAAATTATAATCACAATTTTAATGTAAAGAGATTTGAAATCCACTAATTTACAAACGCGACTTTTTAATGTTTTGACATCCGTTAAGATAGCATATTGAACTGAATATTTATTGCCTTATGGCAATACAGTTTATACTGTGGGAATAATGCTTATCTGTACTTCAGATTTGGGTGGCAATTGACTGCTATTAGTAAGGACAATTGATAAATACTAATAGGTTTCATAACATTTATTGTGTGATTAATATACTTTACTTCAGATTTTTGTTAATAATATTTATTGCAAAATATTGTGTTGAAAAAAAGCATTGAAACTTCGGGACATTATACAGTAACGGTTTGGGGAGTTTATAATTATTATAAACATTTTTAAAACATTCCACCTATATAAATGTTGAACACTTAGCTAAAGTTTTTCAAAAACTAATCACTCTGCCAATTGCAACAGTGTCATTGCTAGATGACAATATCATTACATTTCGACATTCCAGTGAGCTAGATATCATATATTCTAAGCTATGCTGATTTTAGAATTAATTATTAATTACTAGTGTCCGGCGCCTTTGTGCAAAACTTTAGTTGGCGCCCCTATACCCCTCCCCCCAATAAAAAAAAACACTTTATAGAAACTTTATTTTTAATATTTGATGCCAATAAAGTGAGTATTTCATTTTGAATTTTATCTCCTAAATAAGAGGGCATATTTTTAGTCAGGATCATTAGCTACACGTCGCGTATGTTCCGATATAAAAGGATCAAACTTTTCTAACATCTCAATGTATTTTTAAAAAATTGCCATTGTTGCGATCGTAAATTTTATTACTTTTATCACGAAGAGCTAAATTTTGTTTGCCTAAAAACTGTACTACAAAAATTATTCTTTTTATAACTTCATACCAACGTTTCCTTTCATTATCTAAAACTGTTTGTTGCAAATGATCAATACAAGTTTTATTTTTTAAGGATGTAATTAATTTTGCCCATTTTTTGTAATTGTTCAAATGATTTCAATTTTTCTCATGACGATTCATATACATTGCAAGATGTTGCCTATATTCTTCTGATAACAGCAGAATATAGAATAAAGTTAAAAACTTCAGCAGATTTTCTTATACATGTTTAGAGCAAATGCGAGTTTGAACAAGATTAAACAAATTCAAACGCGCGTCATCCTGTAAACAGTAAACTCACGCAAGTTCAAGATTTTACTTGTTTACGCTAAACTACTTGTTAGAACTAGGATCAGAATAAAATAAGAACTTAAGGAATAATAACAAATAAGTGATTATAAATATTTGTTTAAGACAAATCTATAACATATAATTTAAATTTAAACAAAAATGTAATTTATTTTGATATAATTAATGAATAATGTTTTTTTTTAAGTATTTCCTCCTCGCCTGAAATCTTTTGGCGCCTTTACTATTCTGCTGCCTATGTGCGTCGCACACATTGCACATATTGCCGGCGCGCTCCTGCTATATGCTACCATACTAAGGAGATGATTATGAGCATGGTCGTTTCCCATTGCCTTCCTTGCTGTAGTGTATAGTTTATGACTGTAGCCCTGTGTGTTCATGGGACCTATTTGCCTGCTGGGATGAAAAACCCGAGTTACCAGGAGAAAAACCCTCTACCATCGTATGAAACCGGTTAACTCACTTTTAGTCGAAAGAGACCAGATAAAGGTTCCTCACGTCACTGACGGGAATCGAATCTCCAGCATATAAAGTAGATATTTGGGTAACTCCTTGGATTCATGCCATTTGCAACCTCTAGATCAGTGGTGGCCTACCTTTTATGCTCCATGCACCAGTTTTTTCACATAAGAGTTCAGATATGTCATACAACTCTTGTATCCTTAAAAACTCCCAGTAAAAATATGTTAATACAGGCTTAGTAGTAGTAGTAGGGGTGGTGGTTTGATCAAGATAAGATAAGGAATCGTGACATCATTGGTTGATAAGAAGATGACGTCATTGTGGGCGTGACGTCATGAGATTGTAATGTTTGGAATTTCCCTAGGGACATATGTGTCAGTGACGTGAGTTCTTGTGTTTTGGTTCACGTATGGAATTATGGGTGATGGTAGAGATAAGGATTCGTGTTGTGATTGGTGGTACACTTCTGACAAGATCAAGCTAAGATAAGGAATCGTGACGTGGTGTGTGTTGTTATGAGATGTAGATAAGTGACGTCATTTGTTAGTTGTAAATAAGTGACGTTACTGTTTTGAATGGAAAGGATATTAGTGGATAAGGAGAGTTGTGTCGTAATTGGTGGGACATTTCTGACAAGATTAAGATAAGGAATCATGACGTGAATGTTTGTTGTTATCAGATGTAGATAAGTGACGTCATTTGTTAGTTGTAAATAAGTGACGTTGTTTTGAATGGAAAAGGGAGATATATTAGTGGATAAGGAATCGTGTCGTGATTGGTGGGACACTTCTGACCAGATCAAGATAAAATAAGGAATCTTGACGTGAATGTTTGTTGTTATAGAGTTTGGAATGTTTGGGAATTTCGCTGGGACCCTCGTCTGTCAGGGACATCACATGGTGTTTTTGGTTCGCTTAAGCATTGCGGGTGTATTTTGGAGATAAGAATCGTGACGTTATGTGTTTGGAAATTTCTGGGGAACATATGTCTCTCTGTGATATCACATGGTGTTTTGGTTTGGCTATGGAATTGTGGGCGATGTTTTTGAGATAAGATATCTTGGAATTTTCCCAGGGTGACACACATCCATCATTGTCATCATGTTTTGTGTTTGGTTGTCTACAGATGGCTGTACTAATTTTCCAATACATTTTGGGGTATTTCTTTCCTGTTAGAGGGTTGGAATTCTTAGAGTAGAGTAGAGTCCTGATGGCGGCCGTGTTTAGGGTTTTCTAAATAATTTAAATATATGCTAATGTCACTCAAACATACAGTTTTTTTTTTCTATAGATGGCTGTACTAATTTTCCAATACATTTTGAGGTATTTCTTTCCTGTTAAAGGGTGGGAATTCTTAGAGAGAGTCGTGATGGCGGCAGTATTTCGAGCTTTTCTGAATAATTTAATTATATACTGGTGTCCCTTAAACACACACTTTTTTTCCATAGCTCATCCGTATTTTCTTCTATTTTCATATTCTAATTCAAGTTCATATTTTATTCATAATTCATCAGAATATTTTGATTTGTCTAAATTAAGATCTTAAAGTTCGATAAATAAACAAATCTTGTGTGAATTCACGGTGATTTCAAAAGTGCTCTTACTTAAACATAGATAACACATAAACAACATGTTTGTTCTTTTAAATTTGCACGGCGACAGTATTTTGAGCTTTTCTGAATAATTTAATTATATGCTGGTTACTACGGCATTTTAAAATAAATAAATTAAAATAAACGGACAGTTAAATGGATTACAAAACCTTTTGTATGTATTCTAGAAATTCTAATGATAATTTAAATTACTTACAGTTTTCCAGAATGGCTCTTCTAAATACGAATATTCCAAAATAGTTGAATTTTATATCCACACCACAACACAAACACAAAAACCACAAAGAACGAAATTTCTGTAAATACTGTAACCTGAAATAGTTGAGCACTTCTTCCTTTAGATTTCAGCCTGTGAGATCATGCTATGTTTATTTCCCACGTTTGTGAACGTTGTGTGTTTTTCATGAGTAATACCGGCAGTGAGCGGTTACTTCAAATAGTGGAATACTTCAAAGATGAGTGAGTCATATCCGCTAATTCGATCCTCTTTCAGATTATGTGAACATTACTTAGACATTTTTGTAAACCATTAATCATATCCCTTTCAGAGATGTATTATGACGGTTTCTGATGTGACTATATGTTTTTAGCATTCACATGATTCATTCATTGTGACACACATATCCTAACTCATCCTATTTCTGTAACCGAAATTTATTTATTTTTTCTTTAGCATTAGTAATTTTAAGTAACGGATAGGATATGCGACAAACAAGGTTTTGAACTCGCCGCCACAACAAATAAATAGTTATTTCTTATTATTTCAAATGAATATTAGCTCTGTAATATATACTTTGTTAATTTCTATATTACCTTTTATTTGATAATATTATTAACAAATTGTATTTACTGAATCTAACTTACAGAAATTAAATAAAGAGAACAAGACAGGTATCTACATATATAATAAATAAAATGTCACTTTTCAGATGAAATATTCTCCACTAAAATTCTGCCTATTAATTTAATACCATTTCCTTTTGCTTCCAAGAGTTGACAGAGTTTCATTGAGTGGATTTCAAAAAAAAAAAAAATAGTCTCTGGTTACTTTGTGGCATGAAATTTTACAAGGAGAAAAAAAAATGTTATGGTCTTACTTAAATTGTATAACACATCAACGACACCCAATTTGTTCATTTAAATTTACACATTTTATTTGAATGAAATATTATTTACAAATTGTATTTACTGAATCTAACATACAGAAATAAATAAAGTGAAAAATACAATCTATTTTTTGTTTGTTCCTTAATCTTCTTATTGTTAAATGTGCACTGTTGTTCAAAGCTTCTTCCCATGCTTGTGGAATTGCCATCATGTGGTTTTTGACAATGTGACTCTCATCTGGTGATCGTTGGGAATTTATTACTGTAGTAAAATTAAGGGTTGCATATTTCTTTTTTTTTTGAAACCAATACATATACTTCTGAGAATTATTAAAAGCACAGAATCTTTCATTATGTTTCCAAAAGCATTTAAAAGTACACGTTATGTTTTCACGTTTTGGGCATCCAATTTCATTTAAATCAGTGGTCATGATTTAAATGAAATAAGATCATGTCTTTTATTATGTGAGATGTTTTCACAAACAATGCACAATGGTTTTCCCGACCGATTCGCTATAAATAAGAACTCATTTTCATACTGTTCATTGAATTTTTCTTTTGCTGTTTTTCTTTTGCAATGATAGGTAACAGAATGTAAAACGAGGCCTTAATTTTCGAAATAGTAGAAAACTGCAAATGTTCACAAAAGATGAACAAAGCACAACTCCATAGTGCACGAATATCACTTGTAAACTAAATGACAAAACCTGCGACGCACCGCAGCTGCTAATGCTTGGCACCTCAGGATCAAACAAGTGAATGTGCAAAAGATGTGCGCGAAACAATAAAATTCGCTAAAAATAATTACTGTTTTAAATTTTTTTCTTCAAATTAGTTTTTGGTTAATATTTTTTGCATAAATAGATTACTTTTTTATTATTATCATTGGGGTCCAATGCGCCACTTCTTCTAATCATCCAATGCGCCATAGGTTGGCTATTCCTGCACTTGATGGACTTAAATCCCGTGGTGGTAGGCAGGCAAACTGCTACTACTATAGAGAAGAAGAATGATCATCTTTATGCAATGAGAAAAGAAAACAATTTCACCTGAATTTGGTTGTATATAAATATAAGAGAAAGAAAATAATTTATGAAAATTCTTTGCAGAAAACATAATAATAAAATAAAATAACATGAGCATCTCCATGTTTCACATTCAGGTGAGTTAGCCGATGTTATAGGTGGAAAGGGGGGGGAAGAAGTTCCTTCATCATGCAGACCTGCTGGAGAATACACGCTTTTAATAGCATAATATACTGCATATACTGGCGTCATAGCCTTGGTCGCTTCTCCCATCATTCCAACCAAACCAATTCGTCCAAAAATCGATCAAAGTAGGTAATAATCGATTTAGGTTATCAGTCTTTGGAGATAATCCTAACTAGTACTACTGCTGCATCGAAGCGCATGAGATCTACATTCGATTTTGCTGTGTGGCGAAAGAAGACAATCAGGAGGGGAGGGGATACAAAGAATGCTCGAATTGTTTTCCTTTCTCATCAAAACTCATATGACAAATTTCGCTCTCGCATAAGTTACTTGATAAGATGGAGATAGATATTATTATTATTATTATTATTATTATCATCATCATCATCATCAGACCTTCAGAGGAGTCAAGAGACTCTGTAAGAGTATCTGGAGGGTACCGCTCTCATACGTACAGCTCAGACATGCGTGAATACATTATCAAGTAGCTGTTGAACTCTTGTATACTACTGATACGATTTATATTGATATTATCGCAGTGAGTGATACTTTAATTCATTGGGATGAATAGATACTTTATCACGTAAAATATTTAGCGTGATTACTAATTATATTAAATTAATAAAAACACAATTATATTAAACAATATAATTGTTTTTAGTTTGAGCCTACGGAAATTCACAAAAAATCGATATTTGATTTTTATATGATAAACTTTTATATGAGTGCTGGCAAAGTCCCAAGAAGCATAAATCCCTGGGATATATAGGATAAAAAGTCCCTGGTTAGAGCTAGGACGTTTTAACCATTAAATACAGATCCAGAAGCACAGCTACATATTATTATTATTATTATTATCATCATCATCAGACCTTCAGAGGAGTCAGGAGGGGTACCGCTCTCACACGTACAGCTCATCACACCTTGACTTAAATGCATTCACTGTCCCTGCACCCATCATACTTTCAGGCAATGCATTCCAATTACCCACCATTCTCCATGCAAAAAAATATACTCCTCAACTCCCTTGTTCACACCCTTCTTATACATCTTCCAGGGAAGACTGGAATCTTTTATCTGTCTCCACCCCTCTAAGATATATTCACCAACCATATATGTTGCATCCCAATTTTTAAAACCTTACACTTTACTATATAAATAAACTGACATCCCCTCACATTCTCCCATTCAGACAATCTTCAAGTCTTCTTCCAAGACTATAACATCTGCTTTATTTCTCATAGCTTTCCCCAACTTTGTATCATCTGAAAACAACTCTAAGCGGTCCCTATTAATATCATTTACATACAAAATAAACAACAATGGAACCAAAACAGAGCCCTGGACACACCACCACTAGTGACTTTCCTCTTTTGTGTATGGGGCATATCACACCCCATACACAACCTGCTGATACCTATCAGACAGCCAATCTCTAATGCAATGCACTAATCAAAAGTTAGCTACCATCCACTCCATTTGTTCCAATTTAACTACTAGCTTGCCATGTGGCAATCTATCAAATGCCTTTGCAAACTCAAAATGTACTACTGTATATGCATCCCCCTTGTCAATTGTATTCCTCACCTTTTTATAATAAGAAAGCAGATTGCTAAAACAATCTTTCTTTAGCAAATCCATGCTGTCCATTGCAGAGAATTCTGCTGTTTGCCAACCCCGTTCTGAATCCTTGTCCTCACTCGCTTCTCCAACACCTTCACCACAGCTCAAGACAAGCAGATTGGACTATAATTCGAAACCTTAGTCATCACCTTTATGAAGCAGAACAATTTTGCTATCCTTTTACTCCTTTGGAACTTGGACCAATCTAAGACTAGTGTATTATATTCACGATTTTAGTTATCCTCTTCTCGCAACAAGCTTTCATCATATTTCTCCCCATCCCCTGAGTTTTAGTGAACCCTTTTCAAAGATTTTAAAACATCTTTGTGGTTCTCTAAGCTCTACACAGCAATGCAATATTTAACAGTATAGTGGATAGATCATTGCCAAAACAGTGTAGCAAAAAACTTCCAACTGGTAAAGGAAAATATAAAAATAAATAAATAAATCTGCTAACGCCTTTTATTTTTCAAATGGAAGTAGCAAATTGTATGAGGCCATCCCACTACACACGACTACTAACTTTTTAAGACTAGTGAGGAGCCAGTCTTCATCATGGCAGCTGGACCAAGGCTATTACTGATTTTCAGAAGGAAAGAGGATACGGAAGGCAGTTTCCACCATCTTGTTCCTGATAACCTTAACACTATATTATTGTCTGAAACAGTGTGAGTTCTGCTGTCATTTTTCTTGAGTTGCAGGGTTTCACTCCAATTTTTGAGGAAGAAAACCTATTTGCCAGTGTCAAAGATTGACTAACTCAAGAACTACCAGAAACAAAAGGCCTAGAAAAGTTTCTGTTGTGCCAGACGAACAGAATTTATAACAGTCTCTCTTCGAGACTGTTATAAATTCTGTTCTATAACAGTCGCTCTTCTAGTGCTATTGAAGCAAATGCTATTTCCAAAGGCACTGAAAGTAATAAATGATTATTATTATGTGACACCTCCAAGGATGCATTGTGAAGGGGTATCCCACTACATATATGGATAGTACTATCTACTATCCATATATAGCGCTATCCACCATAGTATTTTGTCCGTAATTGCGTGTGTTCACTGGCAGATTTGCTTATATATAAAATGAAAACCCCAATTTTCCAGGAAGAAAACTGCTGCTACCTCTGTATTAGACTGGCTAACTCGTTATCAGTTAAAGAGCATAAAAAATTCTCGTCAGACAAGAAGCGAACTGAGGTCTTATCCAGTGAAAACAGCAGGTTCAGTATCTCATCATTCTTCCAGTTGGACGTTCTTTCAAAAATACAATAAAAGAGCATTGATTAAATTTCAATTTTGTTACTGTTCTTCAAGTGAAAAGAGGATACATGATTATTTTCAGTACGTACTTTATTTATTCCGAAGGTAAGCAAATAACTTGTAACATTATTTTCTTTCTCTTTTAATTCTATATTGTGTGGTGTTGAATTTAAAAGTATCATTTCAATTTCCAGCATGATCCTGAAGAAGACAAAATCTGCACTCCTGGCGGGGATAACGGAAACTACATTATGTTTGCTAGAGCAACATCCGGTGACAAAAAGAATAACAACAGATTTTCGCCTTGTAGTTTGAGAAGTATCAACGCTGTTTTGAATACCAAAGCTAGGAGTCTGAAAGGATGTTTTACAGGTAATGTGTTCAGATACTCTGCTTGCAGATTTATGCAAAATTCTGCATTTTCTATTTATGAAAATATCATTTCATATGGATTTTCCAAATATATATACAGAATATTCCATAACTCGTTTATTTATTAATTATTTTTATTTTATTATTATTTTTTCCTTTTTGTGATAATGATACACAGAACCTAGACATTTTTTATTAGTTATGAAAAACCACATCGTAAACACCTCCCATTTTCGGCTTCGCAAAGACAGGCCCTTTCTACGGCATGATCCATGACAGCTGTTAATGTTTCTGGCTGCAGTGCTCTAATTTCTGCACGAATTTCCTTCAGCTATTGGATTGTCTGAGGCTTGCTCACATCATCTCTTTCGGGTAACTCCACAGGAAAAAATCGTGAGTCGTCGGATCTGGAGAACGTGATGGCCAATTGCAGATGTTCGCGAAATTATTCGTTCCCAGTGGCGTAGCTAGAGCTTTTGCCGCCCAGGGCGGTCCCTGAATTTGCTGCCCCTCTCAATACACACCAAAAATACTAAGAAAAATCAAAACGACGTAGGGAAAGAAATTAAAACACTATGTTTATTTTAGTTGTAAGTATAGTTGTTCAAAACTAATTATTAATTAAGTAATAAAATTACTAAGTTAACATAAATAGAATAATCATCGAAAAATAAATTTATCTCACGTGAAAAGTGCCGCCCGGGGAGGACCACCCCTAGCTACGCCACTGTTCGTTCCCCAAAAATATTTTTAAAATTTTCAGAAATATTATTTGTTGTTCGGTTACGAACTTTTCCATGATTAATTTCCCAAATGTTCCTTAGAATACATGAAAAAATAAATAAAATAAACCGAAAAAAAAATTAACAATCATAAAAAGCTATTTGCATTTTAAACCCATTCGTGACTTACTGGCCACCCTGTGTATGTGTATGTATATATATATATCAGGGTGGAGAAGTATGCCCTCCCATGATGAATCCTTGGAAGCAAAGCCGATGCTAGGGTCTATGCTACCTGCATGCAATGTCTATCCGGGCGTGTGTGGTTCTTTTACGATAATAAAAATTTTAATTATTTGAAATTTCTTAAATAAATTTTGACAGAACAATCACACGTTGGTTCGCTAAATGTAACAAACGGGGTGTTGACTAGGCAGGATAATCGTTAAAAAGTCGAATATTCAAAAAATTCTCAAAAGTTAAAGCAAATTTTGATAAAGCCACTTTAATTTAATCAGTGAATATAATGATACAGGGATTATAGCCTTCTCACCGACCTGAATTGCTAACAAAATTAAAATGAAGTTTAATTAAAGTTAAAATTTATTTGAACTAAAGTCTAAAAAATTCTTGCATTTTAAAGTTACTAAATTCTTAGTAACTTGTAAAATTTTCTAATAATTTTTATAAGTGGAACTATCTTTTAGGAAAATAAAAGAAACTCAAGATAGATGAGAAAATAAGAAAATAATTCAAAATAAGAAAATATTAAAACAACAAATTAAAACAACAAGAAAATAATTCAGAAATAATTAGAACATTTAATATAAGTATTAAAAAAACACCTTTACAGAATAACAGAAAATAAATTAAATTACATAAATATACTTGAAATTTTTTAAATTAAAATTTTAGGATTTTTGATTTCATATTCATAAAATTAGAAATAATGGTCTTAACGTCTAATTTTGCACGTATATCATTTTCAATATCTATTAACGCCAAACTAACAAGCTTTTTTGTGACATAGTTGTTCTTAAGTAGGTTTTAAATTAAAACCTACTTTTAATCAATTTCAAATTAGAAAAGGAACGTTCACTCGCTATACTAACAGTTAAGGTTAATAGTATTCTTAAAGCAATTGAAAGGTTAGGGAAAGATAAATTATTGGACACAGTAAAATTAAGAATATCGAAAGGGTTTTGAATATTTAAATTATCCTTCTGAAAAATATCCCGGAAAGCACATAACTTGTCATATAGTTCTATTGCATTTACGTCTTTATTGTCGCCGTCTTTCGAGAGAATCTCTAAATCGTCGCAATTTTTTCGTAAATCTTCGTTATTAATTTGTAGTAATCTATACAAGAACTTGAAATTATCATAATACACAAGAAATTGAAATTATCATAATACACAAGAAATTGAAATTATCAAAATTTTAATATTGATCATTCTAAGAATTTTTTTGTTTTCATGATAAAAATTTTGTTTCTTAAAAATGAACTTATGAACGGTGCCCCTTCGTAGCGACGCCCGCATGCCTGCTTCTGCCAGCCCTGCTTGGAAGTGTCACGTAATAATAATATACACATAGCATCAGTGGCGCACTCAGGATTTAATCTTGGAGGGGGCCGAGCGCTTAGGATTTAACCTTTGGGGGAAGGGGGGGGAACAGTTGAATAGACGATTTGCAAATACACACTACGCATCGCATACGACCTATGACTGAGAATCTGCAGTGATCGCTAATTCATAAGTAGTATAGAAATAGAAGACACGACACAACAATTAAAAAAAAATGAATTTTAATTAGGAAAAGATTTTTGGAAAATTTTCTAGTGTTTTTTCCTTTTTCTTTGGGGGGTTCCCGGTCCCCTTTCCCCCCCCCTCTGGGTGCGCCACTGCATAGCATATAAATAACATATAACAAAAATTAATGAAATTAATATTACTTCTGAAGATTATTAAATAAACACATGGGGTCATACTTTAGTAGTTGTGTGGAAATTTGGCATTTTCAGGTCGGAGAAGAGTACATCTAGAATTACACTATGTTGACCTACCATATGCAAATATTCAGGAAGTGGCTGCATAAGTCTGATAATAAACGGTGGGATGTGCTGCATGTTTCATTCATGAAATAAGAAATCAGGGGTCTTTCTGTCTATGGCATTGCTGTCTGTCTCAGTATAACAAAATCCACTATTGCTTATGCCATTCGTAGACGGAAAGTCATATTGGTGCACACAGCGGCATACTCGGGATTTAATCTTGGGGAGGGGGGGGGGAGTTGAGTAGACGATTTGAGAATACACACCACGCATTGCATACGACCTATGACTGAGCATCTGCAGTGATCGCCTATACATGATACCCGTGATCTCTGGCCCGGCTCGGACAAACAAAATATCGCCCGAGCACTACTTCTTTCACCTTGCGTTCACAAGGCCATGATTCCCGAGAGCCAGAGGGTATTCCCGCTTTATGTGACCGCTAATTCGTAAGTAATACAGAAATGGAAGACACGACACAACATAAATAAAAAAAAAAGAATTTTAATTAGGAAAAGATTTTCGGAAATTTTTCTATTCTTTTTTTCCTTTTTCTTTTTGGAGGAGCCCAGGCCCCTTGGCCCCCTCCCTGGATGCGCCAATGGGTGCACAGCAGGAAAATGCCCTATGAGACTACCGTCACTCATTGACCGAGATCGACGAGCTCTGTCTCGGAATGTTCGAGCATCCCAAACATCGTCAGTGGCGAACCTCACAGTCAATCTACATTTCCTTAGAACTGTCTGCAGGGAGTTGCATACTTTAGGTTATCATTGCAGAGCTGCTGCGAATAAGCTACACATCACCCCTCTCAATGTCAAACGATGTTTGGACTAGTGTCTTTCATACCATTCCTGGACTGTAGATGATTGGGAAAGGGTTCTGTGGAGCAATGAATCATGCTTCCAAATGTTTCACTCTGATGTTCATGTTTGGATCTGGATATTACCAGGGGTATGGTTCTGTCAGGAAAAGCATCATTCCATGCCTGTCGAGTTTGGTGGAGGCTCCATTTGGTGGATGAGCACAAAAATTCATGCCGTCTGATGGCTACCTGGACAACTTATGCTTTCGACGCTGTGGAAGTACTTCGTAGTGTATACTGTTGTGCTGAAAACCATGCAAGGCTCCACGCCATACTGCACTGCGTGTGCGATACTGGTTTTCACAAAACAACATCGAAGTGTGACTGGCCAGCCCAGAGTTCAAACTTCAACCCAATTGAACATCTTTGGGTTGAAGTAGAATGCCGAGTTCGAACAATGATATTTATATATAATGTGTGTGTGTGTGTGTGTAACGTTTTTGTAGATAACCTTTTCGGTTGCATTCTTGTTCGGTGATTGAATTTGGTGGTTTGCGTTTATCATGTCTTGAAGATCATGCAGTTTTTGAATCAGTGATCTTACCAAATCACTTCTGAGTCCTGTAGCAGTGCCGGCAAGACTACAACTGTAAGGTAAGCGTTTTTTTTCTTCTTTTTTCCCCCTTCACATTGACAGATATGGAACAGCAGCCAAATAAGACAATGTTTGAAGAAGTATACCGGGAATTCATCAGACTGGGAGAGCTGCTCAACAAAAATTGGCCAGGAAAAGTGAAACTTTATACGTTTCCCCTAAGTGTCACAGATGTTGACGTGGAGACTATGGAAGATCAGTCAGAATCGGCAAATCCCACTTTTTCTAATTTTCAAGAAGTCCGCTTCCGCAAAAAAGTGGAGAACAACATATGAACCTCTCAAAGACAACATAATGGAACAACACGATCAAGTTTCGGACTCCACTGCTTCTCCCAGAGAAAAGGTGCCTCCGATTATATTATGAGAGAAGCAGATGGGCAGCTTTAAGATCAACAATGTCCAACCTACACATTAGCTATGTAAAGGCCAAAAATGTGGACGAAGGAATAAAGATATATCATACAATGGTGATAGACTATAGGCAACTAACAAAAGAAATGGACAATATAGGTATACAGTACCATACCTTTTCGCTCAGCTCGGAGAAAAATCTAAGTGGTCCTCCATGGCGTCTGTGAAGACATTGATATAGAAGATATAGTTGCTGATCTTAACTTGCAGGATCTACCTCCTGTTAAGGTCAGCAGAATGTACAGATCCAACAAATCTCCCATGCCGTTAGTCCTCAGAGAGAACCAAAACACATATAAAAATATCTACAACTTGAAAACAATCTGTGGGCTCATTGTCACACCAGAGCTACTCCGAAAAAAAGGGCATCTTCCAGAGGTGTCAAAAGTTTGGTCACGTCCAGAAATTATGTAAAGTTGAATTTAAATACTTGAAATGTGGGGCAAGCCACCCAACTAATATCTGCACAAAGCCAAAAACAAATCCGGCTAAATGTGCAAACTGCGATGGCCCCACCCGGCCAACTACAAGGGATGCATTCAGCAACCAAAAAATAGATGGATGGAAACAGCCAAACAGTCCTCTTCCTCTAGTACAAGAACACCAGAGGCCCTGCACCACAGCCGGAGGCTCGGCATCCAAAGTCAGAGACATTCAAAGATAGAGTGAATCAAAAGCAAACAAAAAGCTATGCTGATGTGGCCTGTACAAACAAATCAGCACCTACAAATCTAACAACTGTTATTACAGCCTCTCTAGCCAACATGCTACAAGACTTCAGCTTGTCAAACCCTTCAGCAACCTCTACCAAAAGATTTCTCTTTGAAACACAGGTCATCCTCGGGGCCGGCAGAAGCAGGCATGCGTGTGCCGCTATGAAGGGGGCGCCGCCACTGGGGCACCGTTCATAAGTTCATTTTTAAGAAACAAAATTTTTATCATGAAAACAAAAAATTCTTAGAATGATTAATATTAAAATAAATAAGGTCAGATACACCGAATAAAAATTTTAAAAAATTGTATATTGCTGCCTCTTTGACTAGCCAGCTGTTTACAATTTTGCAGCAAGAGTAGGCTAAATGCTTGCCTGCAGAATGTTGTGTCCACTGCAGTCTATTTAAAGTGAAATGGTGAACGGTTTTTATGTGCAGAAACGAATTTTCGTACAAAACATTTGTTGCTAGTTAACCAGTCATATGGTATGCATCTCAGTAGGCTACTGACATTAGCGCAGTGCGGAATATTATTTCGTCTCTGTGTCATGTGTAATAATTTCTTGTGGGTATAAAATAGAAATGGAATCAAAAATTAAAAAAAATTATCCAGTGCACAAAATCGTAAGCGTCATGCTGCGAAAGAAGCAGATGTTAAGAAACAAACTGGGGCTCTTAATAAATATGTTAAAATATTAAAATATTCTGATGCAGATTGTAACCAACTCGATACATCAGAAATCAGAGTTGAAGAACCATGCACATCATCCAGTTTGCATGAAAGTACTATTGCAACTATTGAACAAGATAATAAGACACATGATTTAAGTGAAAAACAGTTAGTAGAAGACTTAGTTGTAGTTGACCACAAAACTAACACATTGTTAGTCTCTGTAAATTTAGAAGGATGGGGAAATATTGATGAAAAATTACGAGTTATTTTAATTGAAATGGGGCCTGTTCAAAAGAAAAATATATATCCCAGAGATACATATGGTCGTAAATTTGGCAACATGTATTATAATAGGAAAATGGAAAACGGTGATCTCATGCCAAGAACATGACTCATTTATTCTGAAACTTTAAATTCTGGTTTTTGCTTTTGTTGCAAACCTTTCGCACCTACCGAATCAAGTAGTCTTGTAGAAGGTTATAACGATTGGAGAAATGTAAGTACAACTTTGCCTATACGTGAGACTAGCTTAACTCACATGAAAAATTTCTTAAAATGGAAGGAAGTGGATAAAAATTTAAAAAAACAAAACTACTATTGATTGAGAGACTCAATGGAAAAGAAACATTGGACGAGTGTTTTAGAACGATGATTGAAATTATACAATTCCTTGGTAGTCAAAATTTAGCTTTTCACAGATCATCTGATTATATGAAAGGAATAACGGCAATTTTTTAAAATTAGTCGAACTGTTTGCGAAGTTTAATCCCGTTATGGAAAATCATGTTGAAAGGACCCTACAACGAAACAATAGAGTACACTATTTGAGTAAAGACAGTCAAAATGAAATATTGGAAACTTTAAGTAACGCAATCAGGGATACAATTTTATTATCAATTCGAAAATCTAAATATTATTCCATAATTTTAGACTGTGCACCTGATGTAAGTAAAACAGAACAAATGACCATTATTATTCGCTTTGTTTCCTGTGACAATGGAATTGTTCAAGATCAGGGAAAACTTTTTAGGTTTTGCAGATATATCAGATTCCATGGTTTATGGGCAACAATAATGGAACAACTGGAAAAATGGAACATTCCCATTGAAGACATGCGGGATCAAAGGTATGAAAATGGGGCAAATATGAAAGGGAAAAAATATGGGCTCCAAAATTTGCTTTTGAACAAAAACCCTTGAGCTTTTTACATGCCATGTGCTGCTCATACTCTAAATTTAATCATTAACGATGCAGCCGAAGTGAATGCAGATACAATTAGTTTCTTTGCAATTATTCAAGAAATATACAATTTCTTTTCATTCTCTTACAAACGTTGGGCAATCCTTTTAAAGTTTGTAAAAAATTAACATTGAAACAGTCATCAGATACGCGATGGGAAAGTAAAATTAATGCAATCTGCCCTCTATGATATCAGTTACGAGAAATTTATGATGTACTTTTTGAAATTGTAAATAATGAAAAATTTAATAAAGAAACTCAGCATGAAGCACAAACATTATGTGCTAAAATAAAGGACTACAAATTTATTTGCCCTCTTATAACTGGGCATGATTTACTTAACAGAATAAACCCTGTGAGTAAAATGCTTCAAGACAAAAATATAAACATTACACTTGCTTTAGAATCTATCGAAAACTTAAAAATATTCTTACAAGAGTATCGATCAGATACAAATTTTAAAGAAGTTCTAAAACGGCAAAAGAACTGATGAAGAGGTGGATGGAGAACAAGAATTTAAAACTGGTACGGAAGTCCGACAATGAAAGAAAACACCACAATTTGGCTATAAGCATCATGACGAAACGCCACAATCGTCAGAAGATAAATTTAGAGTGAATGTGTTTTATACACTTCTAGACTTTGCAATGTGTTCGTTAATAGAATGTTTCTAAAAACATATTATGATAATTTCAATTTCTTGTATACATTACTACAAATTAATAACGAAGATTTACCAAAAAAATTGTGACGATTTAGAGATTCTCTTGAAGGACGGCGACAATAAAGAAGTAAATGCAATAGAACTATATGAAGAGTTATGTGCTTTCCGGGATATTTTTCAGAAGGATAATTTAAATATTCAAAACCCTTTCGATATTCTTAATTTTATTGTGTCCAATAATTTATCTTTCCCTAACTTTTCAATTGCTTTAAGAATACTATTAACCTTACCTGTTAGTGTAGCGAGTGAACGTTCCTTTTCCAAGTTGAAATTGATTAAACGTAGGTTTTAATTTAAAACCTACTTAAGAACAATGTCACAAAAAAGGCTTGTTAGTTTGGCGTTAATAGCTATTGAAAATGATATATGTGCAGAATTAGACGTTAAGACCATTATTTCTAATTTTAGGAATATGAAATCAAAAATCTTAAAATTTTAATTAAAAAAATTTCAAGTATATTCATGTAATTTAATTTATTTTCTTTTATTCTGTAAAGATGTTTTTTTTAATACTTATATTAAATGTTCTAATTATTTCTGAATTATTTTCTTATTTTCTCATCTATCTTGAGTTTCTTTTATTTTCCTAAAAGATAGTTCCACTTAAAAAAATTATTAAAAAAATTTACAAGTTATTAAGAATTTAGTAACTTGTAAAATGCATGAATTTTTTAAACTTTAGTTCAAATAAATTTTAACTTTAATTAAAATTCATTTTAATTTTGTTAGCAATTCAGGTCGGTGAGAAGGCTATAATCCCTGTATCATTATATTCACTGATTAAAGTAAAGTAGCTTTATCAAAATTTGCTTTTAACTTTTGAGAATTTTTTGAATATTCGGGTTTTTAACGATTATCCTGCCTAGTCAACACCCCCCCGTTCGTTACATTTAGCAAACCAACGTGTGGTTGTTCTGTCAAAATTTATTTAAGAAATTTCAAATAATTAAAATTTTTATTATCATAAAAGAACCACACACGCCCGGATCGTTACAGGGGCGCTTAGATAGACATTGCATGTGGGTGGCAAAGACCCTAGCGCCGGCTCTGGTCATCCTCACAGCACTCATTGATGAGTAGAAACAAACTTATTCCAGCCTCTTTGCAGATCATTGCATGGAATGGGAATGGCCTAAGAAACAAAATTCTGGAGCTGCAAGAATTCACTAACAGATATCAACCAGATGTTATTTTAATCAGCGAATCTCATCTAAGACCCTCAGATAACCCTAAAATAAGGGGTTACTGCCTATACAGAAATGATAGACTGGTTTACAGAGCTGGTGGTGGCACTGCCATCTTCATTAAGGACTACATCAAGCACAATTTTGTGAACAACCCTCCAACCACCAATCTTGAGATCATGGACATGGAGGTGTTCACCAGCTCGCTGGCAGACTGAAAATGTACTCTGCTTACAACCCACCCCTAAAACCTCTATTACACTCTGACCTAAACACCATCTTATGTGTCAGAGAACCCACCATTATCGCAGAGGATCTGAACTCCAAGCACTGAATTGCAGATCCCTGCAATTCAGTGCTTGGAGTTCAGATCCCAATTCATCTTAGTACATTTGGAACTGCAGATATCCTGGATATAGCTATCCTGCGGGACATTAATCTTCAATACAGCCTAAGATCGTTAAATGAGTTGTCATCTGATCGCAGCCCAATGCTACTACAGGTAGTCTTGTCTTCCAGATAGGAAGACAAGACTACCTGTCTCCTCCCCTCACTCCTATATATCATGGAAAAGATTGTCGGAAGTGCTCATGGATAGTATTGGCCCTGTTCCTCATTCGTACAAAAGACGATATAGAATCTGCAGTTACAAGCCTCTCCCAACTAATTAACTCTGCCATAACGGTAGCCACATTCTGCAGTTCTGTCCACAAGCCTGGTCTTCTGCCTGAAGACATTATGAACTTGATCAGAGAGAAAAACAGAGCCAGGAAAAGATTTCATAACACTCGTGCGCCACGTGATAAAACATATTTAAATAGACTTACTGGGGCTGTGAGCGATGCACTGAAGGCACACAGAGACCATCTATGGGAAGAAAATTTAGCCTCTATCTCACCTACTGATCACTCTATCTGCAAATTACTAAGAAACATCAAAAACAAAGGCAAATCTCTTCCCCCAATACTCTCTGACCAGAGCTTTGTACACACTGATGCGGACAAGGCGGAGGCCATGGCAAGAAATTTGGAAGAGCAGTGCAAACCTGCATATGGAAATCTAGACTTCAATCACATATATAATATTCACAGACATGTCAGACACGTGTTAAAACTCTCAGATACCAGTGCTGACTATATTGCACCCACATCACCTGTTGAATTATATGATATTATTAAATAACTAAAGAACAATAAAGCTCTTGGACCAGATGGCATATCAAATAGGGTGATCAAGCTGTTGCCTCGAAAAGCTGTAGTGCACCTGACCATTATAATAAATGCAATCTTAAGACTTCACTATTTTCCTTCCACCTGGAAACTGGCTGATGTAATCCTTATACATAAACCAGGCAAGGACCCACACCTACTGCAAAATTATTGTCCAATCAGTCTCATCTCCAACCTGGGTAAGGTCGTGGAGAAGGTCATCCTCTCACGACTCCAAACCTCAGTAAATGACCTAAACATCCTCCCTAAAGAACAGTTTGGTTTTTGGCAACACCATAATACTACCCAGCAAATCCACAGAATTGGGGAATACATCACCACCAGCTATAACTGGCGCCAGTGCACAGGAGCTGTTTTCCTAGACCTATCCAAAGCATTTGACAAAATCTGGCATTTCGGACTCCTACACAAACTTATCTCAGCTGGTATCTCACTCAAAATGGTTCATCTAACCCATTCATATCTTCAGAATAGATCAATACAAGTCAAAATCAATGGTTCTACCTCATCCCAGTGCCATATCTTTGCTGGAGTGCCGCAGAGATCCTTACTAGCTCCATTGCTGTTTTCTATATACATGTCGGACATCCCACACAATCTGATGTCTTCCATCTTGGTCCTGTATGCGGACGATACAGCAATTCTAACCAGATCCCTCTAACCCCACTTTACCAGAAAGCTTCAAGAAAACCTTCTAAAGCTGGAGGGTTGGTTCTCCAAATGGAGATTGGAAGTCAACCCCCAAAAAAGCTGAGCCATTCTTTTCTCGAAAAGGCCAATATCTCCTGCAGGAGATGTGTTACTATTCGATACTAAAATTCCCTGGCAGACAGAAACAAAATACCTGGGTGTAATTCTCGACAAAAAGCTAGCTTTCAACCAACACATCAAGTCTATGTGCGCACAGGCATCTAAAGCAATCGCTCAGATCTATCTGCTAATTAACAGAAATAGCAAGCTCAGCAACAGAATCAAATTGCAACTATACCAGATGGCGATTCATCCTATAATCACCTATGCCTCTCCAGCCTGGAGCCATACCTCTAATGCTAACGTTATCAAAATACAGTGAGTGCAGAACAAGTGCTTGAGAATGACTCTGAATGCCCCATGGTATGTTAGAAACAATCAACTTCATAGAGATACAAACATTCCCTATATTTTCTCTTTCCTACAATCCTTAGCATCTAAGTTCTTCCTAAAGACATACATACACCCCAACGATTTGGTTCAACAAGCTGCAGCATACAAGGCAACGGACATATTCAAACATAGAAGACCAAAAGCTATATTAACCTCCTATAGCGATGCATAATCTCCATGCCCAATCAGGGCGAGCAAACTGCTCATAAATTTTACCCTCACTGTAACCACAACAGATAGCGGGGAATATGAAAAGCATCTTGCTTCACCCCTAAAGACATAAATGTCAATTGTCAATCAATAGATAACTTTTTCACTGGGTTACAAGTCAATTATAATTGACTGTCTGATCTTCAATCTGAAACTTGTCTATTTCGGATTGAAGCCTTCTAAATATAACTTTTTCAGCGACCTTACTAAGACAGGGTAGGAGGAGGCTGATAAGTCTGTAGACAAAAGGCGACTTAATGCAGAATTCATATATTATATTATCCATTTATAAGAAGTAAAAAGGTGCATCACCTTATTATTAAAATACAAGGGGCAGTTGTAAAGTTTGTTTGCACTAGATTACAAAGTAAATTATACTTGACAAGAAATTATATTCTTGTTTATGAGATCTCAGTATAGGTCAAAACTCTGGGTAGCGAGTAACCCTTCTCTTAATGCAGTGTTTCTCAAAGTGTGGTACATGTACCCCCAGGGGTATGTGAAAGGTCGTTAGGGGTGCATGGCAATTTTCGACTATGCATAATTAAAGGAGTCATATTTTTCAACAAACAGTGCAATTAGAGACAACCATAATAAAACGGCACTAACTAATGAATCACATCTCCTCTCCAACAGAAACTGCTGTATAGACCAAGCAAAACCATATGTTGCCGGTGGAACATATGGTTTTACTTGACACCACCCCTGTCGTTAACGTGCTAAAACTAAGAAATATATAGTGAATGTGTTTCAGATATTATGGAATTCGGTCAAAGGGAATTAACATTTCAACTCAACTGTTGAAATGCTAATTTGTCTTTGATTTGTGTGATCTTTTGTTAATACCGCACCAATCATATGCAGTTCTTCGCTGCTCTACATATCTCAAGTCTTGTAAATTACCGGTAATTTTTGCTTGAAATAATGGGAAACAAGATAATGTTATTTGGGTAGATGACTTTGACATTGCACACAAAGAAACTGTTCTCGATGCCAAAAGTAGTGATAGCGAGTAGAAGTTTCTTGGTAAGTCACACCATTTTCAGTTTTTTTCTGAAAATTCCTGCACGTATCTTGCAACACGATTTTTTAGCTTTAATTTTGGGAAAAAAGTTAGAGTTACATTCAAGTATTTTTTTAGCTTTCAAATTCTTATGTATGGATCATTGGTTAATGATTGGATTTATAAAACCCCCAAAAGAAAGCAATATAGAAAATACAAGTAGCTAATTTGAAATAATGAACAACAAGAAAACGTTGATATTGCATCTGGATCAAATGAAATTGATGAGTGTGTCATCTGACATTTCTAGAGAACCAAAATTTAAAAATAAATCATATTTTTTGTTTGCATGAACATATAAATCCAAATAAAATAGATATTTAATTTTAATTAATTTATTTTTATTTAATTAATTAGGGGGTACTTGGTAATAATGAACATTTAAGAAGGGGTACGCAGATATCTGAAGTTTGAGAAACACTGTCTTAATGCATAGCAATACAGGTATCCTTTGTTTAACGCAGGATTTGATTAACCCAGCAAAATTAATTGCGACAATCCCTTTATGTACGCGGAAAGAGTTCTAATTAACGCTCCTTTAAATTTACCACGTAGAATCATGTAAGCCTCGAGAAGTGTTTCCTGGCCGAGAGAAGAAAGCCGTGAACATGATGACATCCTTCCTCCCATTAAGCATTAAGAGTGGGTGTATTATAAGCTCCAATTGTTCTGCCATATTTTTTTGAATACAGCAGAACTTTGCTTTTAGATAACGCACTTTGTCATCCAAATTCTCTTGATGATCTGTGCGAGAATTTGAAAGTTTTATTTTTTCCACCAAATACATCATTGTTACAATCCATGGACATGGGAGTCATTGCAACTTTCAAAGCCTATTTTCTTAAAAAGATATTTTCAAAGGCAGTAGAAACAACAACAATGGAAGAAAATGTGATTACGCTCCAAGAAATTTGGAAAAATTTTAACATTAAATACGCAATTGAAAACATTCATGATTCGCTGGAGCAAGTGCCTTCCAGCTGCATGAGAGCTGTTAGGAAAAACCTTCTGCCAGAATGCGCTAATGACTTAGGTGGTTTTCAAAATCCTATGAACAACATGGTTGAAGAAATTGTTGCAATTGGTGAAGAGCTTGGTTTTGCTGATGTTGATTCAGAAGATGTTAAAGAATTAAATAAAGCTGTGGGACTTGCTGCTATTTCACCACGCATTTTGAGGGAATGTTCCAGAAAGTTAACAACAGCTTTTGCATATCTTTTCAACTGGAGTCTCTCACCGGGTCAAGTTTTCCAAAAGACTGGAAAGAAGGTAAAATTGTTTTTGTTATATGTTATATATGTTATATAATGTATGTTATATATTATATGTTTGGATTTGTTATATATATAGATGATGTTTTTGCTATCTTGTCCCATAATGAAAGCACGTTACCCACTTTTTTTATTGAAAATAGACAGCCCTGTGCCTGTAATATTCAGACTGAAATATATGACATTAAATAAATACTATTACTTATCCCTTGTGTTTTTTTCACGTTGATTGAAGAAACCTCTCATGGCAGAATTATCTCTTAAACAACAATAACACTTCCGCCAGTTGGTGAGAGTGATCATGAGGTACTTGTTTGGGAAGTGGTGAAACAAGAAAAGGTTACTGCCAAAAAAAGAGATATATGAAAAGAAATATATAATTATAAGGTAAGTGATTATGGGAAACTCTGTAGTCAGTTAACATCAACACATTGGGTAGATGAGCTATGCAGACAAGATGTTGACAGTGCATGGAATTCGTAAGGTAGTATCTGACACAGGCAATGTATAACTACATACCAAGTAAATAGAGTAGGAGTGAAATGGATGAAAGTGAAATCAAGTAAGCTATGTTGGAAAAGAAAATGCTATGGAGAAGGTCCAAGATAGTTAGTGCGATTGGATCAAGGAAAAGTATAAAGTGCAGGTCAGGAAGCTGATGAGCATGGTAAAGAAAAAAAGGTCAAGGTTAATTCAAAGGAATTTTTCCACTATATGGCAAGCAAGAGAAAGTAATTATGGCAAGTTGCACTGGTAGATTGTCATGGCAGCAGAATGACTGTTGCAAAGAATAAAGAATTATTGAATGAACACTTTATCAGTGTAAATCATATTGGTGTAATTGATGCAATGCAGTATATAGAGAGGGAGGCAAGTTTTAGGAGAATTGGAAGTGAAAGAATCAGAGGTGTATCAGGTGTTGATTGTGTTAGATGTTAATAAGGGTGTGGGAATGGCTGACATATCACCACATATTCTTAAGGAATGTGTACAACAGTTAGCTATGCCCTTGGCCACACTGCAAGCATGGTTCTAGAACAGAAGTTTCTAATTTATAGACCAGTCTGTATAACTACAGTTGTAGTCAAGGTGTTGGAGAAATTGGTTAGCAAGAGAATACAGGATTCAGTTGATGCACTTAGCATTCGTTATGATGATCAACATGGATTTGTAAAGGGTAGGTCTTTTTTTTAGCAATTTACTTGGATTTTATGATAAGGTAATGTGTGTGTTAGATAAGGGAGAATCATATACAGTGATATTCTTGGACTTTTGATAGATTATCACACAATACCTTGGTGTACAAACTGCAGAGAACAGGAATAGATAGTATATTGGTTAGATGAATTGGAGATTGGCTCTCTGAATGATAAACCAGCAAGTTGTATGATGGAGCAGAGTCTCAAAAAATGAGAGCAACCAGTGATGTGTCCCAGGGTTCTGCTCTTGGACACCTGATGTTTAACTAGTTTGTAAATGATATATCATGTGGACTGACCGACTGGAGACATTCAGTTGTTTGCTGATGATGAAAGTTGGGGAGGATTATAAGTAGCACTGCTGATGTTAATTTCCTTCAGGAAGATTTGAATATACTTTTGACTTGGACAGAGAATTGGGGTTGTAGTTTTTACTTAGTGCAAGGTGTTGCATTTTGGAGTGCAGAAATATAAGACTCTATACTATATTGATGGCGCTGTACTGCAGGAAGTGGATGAGATTCGAGATTTGGGAGTGATGATTGACAACAGACTGAAGTTTAGAGAGTATATGTTATAAAAACTGCACATTGTAGTGCCGCTATGATAAGAAGTGCTCAAACATGTAGGGATAAGAAAGTAGTTGTGCCACTGTATAAAGCGCTGGTTAGACCACACTTGGATTATTGTGCTCAGATTTGGTCACCTGATTTTCAGTGTGATGTGGAAACATTGGAGATGGTCCAGAGATGAGCTACTAAGATAATATCAGGACTTTGGAATCCTAACTATGTAGAGAGGTTGAAGAAATGTCGATTGCAGAGTTTGGTGGATAGGAGAAAAGAGGTGATATGATAGACATATTTAAGTTAGTAAGAGGATCATAAAACGAGTAGAAGTAAAAAGAGAGGAAATGGAAGAACCAGAGGTCATACCTGGAAGTTATGTAAGAGTGTGGTGTAGAGGGGCATGAGGAGCACATGTTTTACATGAAGAATTGTCAGTGAATAACGCATTACCAGAATGTTGTTGATGCAAGGAGTATAAGATTATGATTTTAAGATTTTTAAAATCTCAACAATTTTAAGATTTGGTATGATAAAAATATTGTCAGTCGAATGACCCCCCCCACCATGATGAGTCTGCTCACTCCATGGAGCACATAACAATAATAATAATAATAATAATAATAAAATAGAAGGTGTTTTGATAGGTGAACTGAGGAGTTATTTGGGAGATTATGGAAACATGTAAGAGGAAAAAGTCTTTATGTGGATACCATTCAAAAGCTGTTAATCTGTAGTATATTATTAATACTAGACTTCCATTGATCCAAAGGCTCATTGCAGGAAGTACAAATTGTCACATACACAGAGATCATCAAACTGTGCTTTAAACTCATTCAATGTGTCCACATTCACCAAACTGTCAAGGGAATGCATTCCACTTGCCAATCACTCTCCATGCAAAGGCATATGCTCTTAACTCCCTTGCTCACATTCTCCATTTACAGCTTATAAAGCAGGCAGGTTGAGGTGACCATGAACAATAGCTTTCCATTTCCAGTCAAGTCTATCAGCAGTCAAATCATTTAAATTTTTGTATAAGTTCAGACCACTTATTCTCTTGATGTTTCCTTCTATTCATTTCCTTCTAGGTCTTCTCAGCAGTATCTATCCTTCTACTCTTCCATTTTGGAGAATTTGAGGAAACCTTTCAGTAGGGATTCTGTACACATGTCCATACTATATTATTACTATTATTGAAATATTGTAGTGTAATTCTTCTCTGATCTCCTGACTGGTTTTCATTTTGGTCCATGACCCAAGTCTCTGCAACATAAAGAACTGTAGGGGGGTACCATTGAACTATATACTAAGAAGCTAAGGGTTAAATATCCAAAACCTTGCTCTAAACATTGAACTCTTTCAAGCCATTTCATGCTTCCAGTAAACATGGTAGTTCTCACATCAAAAGGTTTCTATTACCTAAGAGCTTCACAAACATCCATGCTATAGTGGAATTCAAACCCACAAGCTGTTGATTGGAGAATGGGTACACTACTCCCACATTCAGCACTGCAAATTATATTTAAATTATGTTTTCCGTTTGAAGTGTTAGAATTTTTTACCTAAGATAAGTTTGTTACATTTACAGACTGGAAACACGTGGTTTGCAATAACTTTTTCTTTTCTCTCTCTCTCTTTTTTTACCAAATACAGGTCCATTATGAAATCAGATTTATGGAATACTCTATATGTTAATGTGTAGTTTTATTTTTCTCATCTCATCTTCCTTTTCCCTCTTTTACCTTGCAGTGTCGAGGGTTTATTAATCATTGGACCTCAAACTGTTCACAGGATAAGGTGGTCAGCCCTATGCCCCAGTGTATCCTGTGTCTGTAGTGTGAGTTCTCAAATCCTGGGATGAAAAACCCCAGGATAAACTGGGGGGAAAAACTCTACTATACACGCCAACTTGGCTATGGCTGAGGAAGATCTTTCAGCTTCTCACATCACTGACGAAAATCGAACCTAGGACACTCCTTCCCCAGGCATAATGTTTGTGAAGTGCAAAGCCACTAGGCTAACCGCACGGACAGTTTTATTTTTAGAGTATTGTAATCTTGGATTAAATATTTTGCTATTTGACCAAATAAGCATGAGATATTTTGCATTCACCTTTTATTATCATTATTATTTTCATCTCAAAACTCCATGGAGTCAAATACTCATCTAGGAGGTTCCTTTGTCATACACACAGCTCATCATACCTTGCCTTAAACACATTCAAATTTTCTGCAGACACCACACTCTTAGGCAAGGCACTCACAACTCTGCATGCAAAAAAAAAAACCTGCTTCTCACTCCCTTGATCACACCTTCTTTATACAGCTTCTAAAGATGACTTCTTGTTCTCCCCTGATCTCCCACCATTTTATGAAAAACCTCTTCAACATTGATCCTATAACAACCCTTACCAACTTGTATGTCTCTATCATATCAATCCTCTTCCTCCTATCCACTCTTCTCAACCTTTCCTCAAATTCAGCATTCCAGAGATAAGAAATTACCTTAGTCATTTTGCCTCTGGACTCATTCGAACATCTCTTATCCTTTTGAAAGCCAGGTGACCAAATCTTCCATAGTAGTCTATATGTGGCCTGCACAAGGCCTTATACAATGGATCGAGAATCTCCTTACTTCTACAAGTCAGTGTCCTCTGCATAATTCCCAGAATTCGCTGTCCTCAAAATTTTGGCAATGTGTCCTCTAATTTTAGATCCTTATCCACCATCACCTGAATATCTCTTATTTCCTCCACCTCAACAATATATCCCCCACGGAGGATAAATTCTGCATCCCATCTTTGTTTCCCAAATTTCAAAACCTTATATTTTGCAACATTGAACTGTCATCCCCACTCCTGTTCCCATTCACTCAATCAATTCAAGTTTTCTTGTAAGGCTAGAATATCTGCTCTAATCCTCATAATTTGTTCCAACTTTGCAATGGCCCTAAAACAGACCACCGAGGCACACCACTAGTGACTTTCCTCATCCTGGATATTGCTTCCCCCCATACACATTGCTGATACCTATCAGATAGCTAATCTCCAATCCAACCCCATCTGCTCTAGTTTGACTATCAACTTATCATGCGGTAATCTATCAAAAGCCTTTGCAAAATCTAAGTATACTACTGTGTATCCATATCCTTTGTCCAATGAAGCCATCACCTTATCGTAATAAGTAGATTACTAAAACATGACCTCCCTTTAGGAAATCCATGCTGTCCATCAAAGATAATACCACTTGTCAGCTCATTTTTGGATCCTAGTTTTCAGCAGCCTTTCCAAAACTCTAACTACAACAACTGATACACAGATAGGTCTATAATTTGATGCTTGAATTCTGTCACCTCCTTTATGAATCAACACAATCTCTTGCCTTCCTTCCACTCCTTTGTAACTTGACCCAGTTCAAGACTCATATTAAACAAATATGTCAAGACAGATGTCAACTCCCTGCACATTCCTTCAAAATACATGGTGATATATTATCAAGTCCCGCTGCCTTGTTAACATCAAATTTGCTCAACTCCCTATTTACTGCTTGCTCACTTACAGTCAGTCTTTCATCATCATCAACTGTTCTCAAACTCTCCATGATGTCACATTCACAAGAATGAAAGACCTTTATGAACTTATGAATTACTCATTAAATATCTCAATTATGTCTTCTGCAGCAGTTGTTCTTATACCATTTTCTCCAATCAGTGTCATTCTTCCATAATCATTCTTTTTTTTTTTTTTTTGCTGGCTACATATTGAAAGAACTCCCTAGGATTTTTTTTTTTTTTTTGCTTCATTAGCTAACTACTGCTGCCCTTATTTCACTTTTGTTACCCTTACCAACCAACTCACCCTCCTTGTCTGTTCTTTGTAATCCACTTGGAATTGACTATTACCACTCCTGTTATGTTGCCTCTATGCCTTTTTCCTCTGTATCACATGTTCACTCTTCATTCATCCATTTCACACACCTACCTTATTTAACCTTCTGGCCCTTGGAATACATTTAGACACTGCTTCTACTCAATAGTTCATGAATATTACTCAGGCAGCATTGATCTCCTGATCTTCTCATAATCACCAGCACTCTAGTTGCACATATACCCTTTCCTCATAGAAGGCCTCACACAGCTGGCAGCGACCCATGTAATCACTTCATGGTCACTGTCATCAACTGGAGGATGATTTGACACCTCATTTATAATGATATCCTCTGATGAGATGATCAAATCCAAGATCCTCAATCCTCATCTGCACTGTGTTACATACTGCCTGAGGTTGTTGTCCCTCAAAAACTCAAGAAACTCATTTTCTTTACTTGCTATCTCTTCATCCCAGGCTATATTGCCATAATTAAAATTGCCCATAACGATCATCCCTTTCTTATATTTTTAAATATTTATTTATAGAGCCTCAGGATTCAATCTGTGGTAATGGAGTTGTTGAACGAGGGGAGGAATGCGACTGTGGCTGGGAAGAAGACTGTGAAGAAAGCTGTTGTTTTCCAATGCGAACAAATCCTCCACGAGATGAACCTCCTTGTCATCTTAGACCTAGTGTAATATGCAGGTATCTATTTCTTTTACAGAGATATTGTTATAAAAATTATAGAAAATACTGGTTACATGAAAACATCAAGTCAGTCCTCAACTTATGACTGGTTCTAATCTTGTTATAAATCAAAACAGTCTTAAGTTGGAAATCACAGGTAAAACATAAAAGTATGTAAAAATAGACATTGCTGAATGCTAAAATATGTAGTTCTATTTTCGTATAGTTTAATCAGTTTTATTCTTTGTTTAGAGTGAAATAATATAATGTACAAATTATAGCAAAAAATTACTGTATACAGTCATTCTTAATTTTAATAGAATGAATACAGCACAGAGGAACAATAAAATACCAATTTACTGAATCCATCCCTGTCACAGATGAAATATGTATCATCATGGATACAATCTCAAAATTCTAAAAGCGCGCACCCAAAACATTGAAAACAATTAGACTAAAAGCCTCAAGTCCTATGAGAAGTGGGTGCTGTTGGCTAGCCTTAGCTGTTAGGTAGGAGGCCTAAAATTAAAATTTCCCAAATCTTTCCCAAATTTGAAGTTTAACACAGTGTTACTTATTAAGATTATACTGGTTTAATAAATCTGTTGCTGATTCTAAGAAAAATCTTTCAAGTTTATTTTTGTTGCATAGTAGTTTTTTTTTTTCCCATTCGATTCTCTGCAAGGTATCAATGACTATAGTCAGCTTTACCACACACCTGCCATAGTTATGGTGACAGATGTTTTCTTGTATTCTTCTAGGCAGATTTCCCAGTTTCAGTGGCAGCCCATGAAGCGGGGGGTGCTGCCTATACAAAATAATTTTTTTAAAATTCTTTTTTTCCTAATCAGTAACCAATTTATTAATAAATTGGTTACTAATTAGGAAAAAAAGAATGATTTTTTTAAAATTGTTTATAGGGAGCACCCCCACTTAAAACTTCACGGGCCGCCACTGCCCGGTTTGATCATAAGATAATTTGCAAGAACAAGGAACTTGTAAACACCTGGAACAGAGATGGGAGAGAATGGATCCTTATGGTAGCAGATAAGGGTAGCCAACTTCAGATGAAGTTTGAAAGCAGTACAGGGATTATATTTTTTTTAGGGTTGGAGCTATGTTTTCTCTGGTGCCTCAGAGATAGGGAATAGTAATATTGTTACTGTAGTCTGTTTGTAGAGAGGGATGTGAGGAGAAGGGAGGAAAAATCAATTTGCAATCTTTTTAGCATTTAACCATTGGACAGGAAGGTCTGGTGAATAAAGGAGAGTTCAGCTGAATGGGAAACCTGGGCAGAATAGAGGTTGGACTCTATTGACAAGGATTTGATATCTCCTCCCCTCTGAACAGTATGGTGAAAACACCATATTGTTGAGAGGGGGGGGAGTTATATAACTGGATGGGTTCTCTGTAAATTGAGAAAGAAGAGAGAAATTAGTCAAAGCTCGTTTAGTGTTTTGATTAATTCTTTCTTACTATATACATTTATTCAACTGGTTTCCCACCATATCAGCTTTGTTATCTATTTCCAAATTTTGTTTTCCATGTTCACTAAACAAATGTGTTTAAATATCTGAAATATTTTACTTGTTTTGTAGGTTCTTCATTGAGAATGCAGGTAATGTTTTCCATGTTTCTGCCTGTTTTAATAGTTTTAGTCTTTCTTATTGCTTACTTTCATATCAGATTTGTTACAGCAGTTGTTTAGTTTAATTAGAGAGTACAAAGATTGCACTGGATTTATTTAGAGGTATAACAGCATCTGTGTGAAGTAAAGAGCTGAGTTAAATATTTCCCACTACAGTATTAGGTTTAACTCTTTCCTGTGTACTGCAATCCATATAGATGATAACAGAGGAAATAGCACCCTTGTCTTACACCCCTCTGCCTGATCTTACATCAAGCCATCTTTCTGAATCCCCCCTAAATTCCAACTGCTGACTTGCAACTTAAATTTATTCCCCTTCATAATGGTTCATATTATAAAAGATAATAATGAATATAATAATTATATTCATTATTATCCATTAGTCATTTTCCACATCTATGAAACTTATAGATCCTTTTTATATCCTCAGCTTGTTCTTCTCCAAATTTCTCTTCTACAAGTTTTCATTGTACATACTTCTCTTCTGAAGTATGATTCACTCGTGTAAATCTTATCTGGAACACACAATAGAGACATTGTTATTATTATTATCCAGGCCTTCATGGAATCAAAAGACTCATCGTGGCAGGTCGTTTTTAGTAAACACAAAGTTTATCATACCACTCCTTGAACTCATTGACTGTTCTTGCTCTAACCACTCTCTCAGGCAATGCATTCCATGGTTCAACCACCCTCCATGCAAAGAAACCACGCCTCACCCTCTTGCAATCCATTGACAATGTCACCGATATAAAGGTTGAACAATACAGGTCCCAGTACTGAGCCCTGTGGAACCCCACTTGTAACCTTCTGCTTCCTTAATTCTCAGTTTCATTTATTTTTTTTTAATAGATGAGTACTATGATAGCTCTATGCCAGTTCTTCTTTTCAGCCATTTTCTGTCCACTGCTGGATGAAGGGCTCACCTAGTTCCTTCTGCCTTTCTCTGTTCTTGGCAATGGATGACTAATTTTTCCTGTATTTTCTCAATATTTTTCCCTTTTTTTGTTGGGGAAAAAAAAAATATGCCAGTTATCTGGAATTAAATCTTTTGATCAAGCCTTCTAAATTATTCAGTGCAGTTATTGTAAAATTTATACCTCCATGTCTGAATATTTCTGTTCAAATATCATCTACTTCAGCAGCCCTTCCCCATTTTAAGATTGTGACGTTTTTTCTACTCCAAGTTTTCATACGTTCCTGATTACATCCCTCTTGAATATTTTCTATCACTGTTGTCACTCATGTTATTTAAAAATATTTCAAAGTAATTACTCCAGGCATCCTGCATATCTTCTGTTTTTATGTCACCTTTCTCATCTCTGATTCTTTTAAGAGAACTCTTTTTCTCCCGGTTTCTTAGCTTTTTAATAGCCTCCAGGTTATTAACGTTATTTGTGATATTTGCCTTCTGCATTATTAGCAAAGTCTTTCTATACATTTTCTTTAGCTGCTCATACTCACATTTTGTTTTCTCTGAGAAAACCTACTGACTTACTTGCCAGGAGTTTCTTTTGATGTGATTTCTTATTTTTCTTGAATGCCTCTTTAACTTCTTCCCCCCATCATGTTGTTGGTATTTTCTAACCTTGCAAATAACTTTACCACAATCAGCCATTGCTGATTGTGGTGAAGTTATTCCAAATCCAATATCCAAAGAGATTGCCACTCAGCCTCCAGGGTTGGTTCTCGTTTCTAGTTTCATTTTTTCTCTAATGTTTGTATATTTGAGTCTGCAGTTTGCTTTCTGGAAGGCTGTTAGACTTCCATTTAAAAAAAAAAAAAAATTTTTAAAAAATAATAAAAATTCGTGCATATTTTTCTTTCCAGTATGATATTCATTTTTATCCTACTCTGAACTAAATGTTAAAAAAGTAAAACTGGAACTGAAAAACTTGTCATGATGGTAATCAATAAGAAATTTGCAGCACATAAAACTGGCACTAAAAAAACATGCTCCCTTAAGCCAAGCTGTTTAAGAATAACTTTTACTTTTGCAAAAATCATTCTAAATTTTTCATTTGTATTACATAAATTAATGCTTGATTTATTTATGCATACAGATATGACTGCTTAAAAAATTTATTAAATCATTACATGCACATAAGTGAAATGACACAGTGATTTGCTATATGATGAAATTCAATATATGACAGTTTGGAACCTAACATGTCATATGACTGAGGTATGCCTGTACTGAAAAAATCATTGAGCTCGGAATAATCTGAATTTCACCTTAACTATTTCACTTTGATGTAAATGGAATGTTGGAGAAATATATATTGTCAACTCCCTATAGCTAACACCATTATAACAAATTCACTAACTGTAACAAATTGCTAAAAAGAAGATCTGACCTGACCAGATTTTAACGTGCGTGCTTCTAAAGAAAATTCATAAATAGCAAGCTTTCCACTAAAAATAAAATGATTCCTTTATTGCAAGTGTGCAGTGAGAGTTCACTGTAGATGAATGGAGTCAAGAGAGACTGATCAGGGGAAGTCCCACTCTAGCTTCTAAATTAACTGATTCACTTTTATATACTATCTGATATCAAAAGTATCCAGACACCCCTCTGTAATTAGTAAACTGATGTCTAGATGTCACAACGACCTCACTTACCAGTATAAAAGGAGGCAAGGAGCTGTGTGTGTTCAGTGATAAGAAATACAAGCAGGATGGGTAGGTCAAGGGAGCTCAGGGACTTCGAACGTGGACTAGTTATTGGTTGCCACATCAGTAAGAAATCTATCAGATCCATCTTGAAGTTGTCCAAGTCAACAGTTGGTGATGTGATTGTGAAGTGGAAACATGAAGGCACAACCACAACAAAACCACGATCGGGTAGGCTGCGTTTAATGACAGACAGGGACCATCAAGCATTGAAGAAGATGGTTCATGGAAATCGCCAGACTTCGAGTGAAACAATTATTCGGGTGTTCCGTAGTGATACTAACTGTCAGCCAGCACCATGACTGTGTGTTGAGAGTTAAGAGGAATGGGGATCCATGGTCGAGCAACTGCCCATAAACCAAACATTTCTTCTGTGAATGCTAAGTGCCACCTGCAGTGGTGTAAAGACAGTGGACAACTGGAAACATGTGATTTGGAGTGATGAATCATGCTTTTCCATGTGACAGTCTGATGGGAAGGTCTGAGTGTGGCAAATGCCTGGAAAATGATTCCTGCACACGTGTGTAGTGCCAATAGTGAAATTTGGAGAAGAGGTAGTGTTACAGTGTGGGGTGTTTTTCATGGAATGGACCTGGCCCTCTCATAACACTACACGGAAATCTAAATGCAGAAGGGTACAAGGACATTTTGAACCCATTGCATGTCTATGGTAGAAGATCAATTCGGTGATGACTACTGTCTGTAACAGCATGACAATGCTACCTGCTATAAAGCAAGGTCTGTGAGGGAATGGTTTGTGGACAATAACATTCCAGAAATGGACTGGCCAGCCCTGACCTGAATCCCATAAGTCCCTTAGGAATGCATTAGAATGCCGATTCACTCCAGACCTCAATGACCCACATCACGAACTGCTCTGGCTATAGCTCTTCAGGAAGAATGGGCTGCCATTCCTCTAGAGATGTTTCAACACCTGGTTAGAACTGGTAGAAAAGTCTCCCTGGAAGAGTTAGAGTTGCCAAGAAGAACATACAATACATCAAACCCCATATTAATGTCCACTACTGGAAAGTGTGTCATAGGGAAAGTCTGATTACAGTTTCGAGTAGGTATCCAGATACTTTTGATCATATAGTGTATTTATATTTTTGTATCAATATTCATATTTACATCTATACACCTATGTACGTATTCATACATTAACATTCATACTTACATTTATATCTCTATGTCTACATATTTTATACTATATAATCCAAACATTATGAGTAGTTATATTAAATTACAATGATTGGAAGTTGATCCTACTGGCAAAATTAAATAATTCTGAGTAATACTTTTGGATAACTCTCTGTTTTGACACTGGCCAATCATCTTCTTAACTGATGATGTATTGTATTAGGGGCATCCAGATGGAGTCCAATAGCTAATAGTCATTGAATTAAGTAATCAAACAGTCTGTTGAAGGTGTGGACAATTCCAGAATATGGAATCTATTTTTTAGATAATGTCTTAATTTTCCATGTCCTCTCAGTAGCATGGTTAAACCTGTAGAGATGGTGTACATATTCAGCCAGAGTTTGCTTCTGATACTTGGCATGAATTATTTTGTTGTTTATCGAATTTTAGAAGTTTTCCTTTCTTCTTCCCACAAGCTTAGACTCATTTCTTCTGCCAGTGCTTTTATAGCTGATTTTGGATGCTTCTAATATAGTGATATCTCGCTAATCTGAACCAATAAAAACCGTGCTCATTCGGATTAGCGAAAAGTTTGGATTATCGAATTTTTCCCCAAGAGACAACAATAACTAGCATTTAAGACAAAAATAATCAGATTCTAATGGTACATCAATTTAATTCTGTAAATAAATGAAGTAACTGATAGAAAAAAAGCTACTGTACTGTAATGTAAAACAAAAAATAATACAGTACACAAGTTTATTTTAGTAAAAAATTTAATTTGGACATACCTGTACTGCATTGAGGATTCTGATTTAATAAAATTGCATAGTTCAGTACGTAACTTAATTTGCATAAAAAATATCACTTTCTTGTACACAACACAAAAAAAGTTTCACAAAATAACATAAAAAAGTTTTTATTTCTTTGTAAAAAAAGTCACTGATTTTCTTTTGTTTCTTGGAAACTAAACTTTTTTCGAATGCTTCTTCTTGGAGCTGCATTAGCAACAAAATTTTGTGGAATGGGGTATCATTCTGCTTAACACATTCTATACACATGTTAAAACTGTCAGCTACCTCTTCATGTTTATTTTTTTTTCTTCGAGTTCTTCATCATCTTCTAATTCATTCTGTAGCATCATATTTATAATTTCAGTGTCTGATTTGATTTAAAATTCACTTTCGGTTCTACCTGTAATCCATTCTATAACATCTGTTTGTGTGAAATTTCAACATTTGGATTTATATTTTGAACCAAATTATGCACATTTTGAATTTCCTCTTTTTGTTTATATTTGTGATTCATGCTGACAATACAGTATGTACTGTACAGTATAAAAAAGCAAACATGAACACACAATACATCAAAATAGGCCTCCAGTATAACTGTATAATCGACAGTATGAAAAAAAAAATACTGTACTGTAGTAATAATAAAATAAATAATAATAGTTAAAATAATAATTATTAAATAAAAATAACAGTACACAAAATAATAATACGTAATAAATAAAACTTTTTCTTTCAAACCGCAGTTCAGATTACTGGAGGGTTCGAACTGAAGAGGTTCGGATTAGCGAGATACCACTGTAGTTTATTTCTAACCATTCACTTATAGCTGCTTTAGCCAGCTGATCGGCTCTCTTGTTTCATGTTATTCGGGTATACACTCTTACCCAGCAGAACTTAATTTCTTATCCCTCTAGAGTGAGATTCCTTAGCAGATTTTGTGTCTGCTCTATTAACACTAGGTGGTTGTTCTAGTTTTTTTATGTCATCAATAGTGCTTCTACTGTCACTGTAAATTGTTGCAGTCTGTTGATGAGAGATGTTGAGTTCTAATTTCCAGAGATATGTGAGTGAATAAACTATAGCGAATTGTTCTGCTTGGCTGTTTGGACAGAGAGAATGTTGTCTGAACCTGCATTCTTGTATAATGAACTGTCTGTAGTATACTATGAGGGATGTTTCCTTCTTTTTTACTCTCATCAGTGTATATGTGGTATTCATCAATTTCAGTGCTTTCCTTCTCTATAAATATATGTTTTCTTTGCTAGGTGAAGCCACTTACAGACAGTAGTGAAGTGAAAGTTCATAGTGGTTTGGATCAATGTTGGTATTTCTGTCATATCTTCTGGAAGTGACTTCACATATAAGACAGAACTCTTGCATCTTCATGCAGATCAGTGTTAGACTAGTAATGATGCAAGCAACCTTGAAAGATATTGTCTTGTATCCTTTAATTATTCATATGACTATAAGACGTTGAACTCTGTTTAACTTTTGTTGGTTTTCCTTGGATTTTAATGCATCTTTCAAAGTGAGTGCAGTGTATGATATCAATGGTAGTATAGCTCCTGTATACACTGCTTGGAAAGAAGTCAACAGAAACCATAGTGTGAGGAACAAACAACCATCACATCCATTTTCATCAGATATAGGATCTCCTTTCATTGTGATGACAGTAGCAGTCATATGGGACATACTTTCCACAAGTGTACAATAATGATCAATGGGAATTTGGGGCCATTCTTCCTACAGGCACAAAATGAGTTCCTGGACTGTTGTGGGGCAGACATCCCTTGACCTCACCTGATGCTCATGTTCATCCCACAGATGTTCAATAGGGTTGAAATCAGGGTTCTGTAGAGGCCAGTCAAGTGTGGTTATGTTCATGTCCACAATATTGAACTCCAAGAGGCATCTGAACATTCTGCACAGCAGCCTTATGACATGGTGCATTGGCTTTCTGAAAGAGACAATGGTCAGTAGAAATGCCACAAAGTAGGAAGCATTGCATTGTACAGAATGCTCAGATACCTTTTGGAGTTCAGTGTTCTCGGCACCACAAACAGAGGTCCAGGGTAAAACCAAGAAAAATAGGAGCATGCCATCTAAACCAGAGAAAACAAGACCATGCCATAACACCACCACCTCTGAATTTCATAGTTGGGGTTACGTTCTCTGGTAAGAGACATTCACTGGGCATCCGCCAGACCTATGCATCTGCTTTGCAGAGGGTATAGCATGATTCATCACTCGATAACACAGCTTCCATGTCCCACTGTACGTGCTCTTTTCACCACAGAAGATGGTGCTGCATGTTTTTTCAGGCCAGGCAATGTGAGGCTTATATATTGTGGTCCTACCATGGAAATCCATGTCGTGAGCCTCAGTTCTGAATGTTTTGCAGATTCATGTTCTTGTCAATGCCTGGGACTCCACATTCTATGTATCAACTGAAGAATTACAGTTTTTACATATTATCCTTCAGAGCACCCTACAGTCACGTTTAGCAAGTGTGTCGGGTCATCTACTGTGGGTAGCACTAGCAATTGTACTTCATCTGTGATGGTTCAAATTTATCAACAATTTGCCAAACAGATAGACCTCCATCATGGTATCCTACCACAACGACTCTTTCAAACTCCATCAGTTGTTCCCTTCTCGCAGCCATTTCACCCGGACATAGTTGCACTGAATTGGAAGCGTCATATTCCTTCAATTTATACCAGCTACAAACACGACTCATCGCATGGAACGATGCACCTTACCCATGGGGGGGGGGAATTCGTTTACTTCTTTACAAGCAGTGTGTATAATGTTTTGATGTTTTCTCGTTGGCCTAGTCTCCAGTGTATCCTTGCTGACTTAACTAGAATGTTTAAAATTTGTAAGCTTTTTCTAACAACATTAGATGTTCTAGTTGAAATTAAATTTTGTTGTCCATTGTTACTCCTAGGTATTTTAACTCACTAGTTACTTCTAGAACTTTCCTTTTATTAAGAAGACCGTTATAGGTTATTTTGATTGTTTATGTGAGATGTGGAGTACTTTGGACTTGGTGCTGTTGAAATGGGCATGTAAGAAGAAAGTTACTTTTTTCTTACATGCCTAATCTGCAATTTCAAAAAGTTCTTTGTTGGTCATTACTTCTAAGTATAAGCCATCATTTCCCTGAATCATTATCATCACATCATTGGCAAAGCCTATGATTTTTGTTTCAGTTGTGAAAGAAGGTCATAACAACAAGTCATACCGGATGTTCCAGAAACTAAGTCTACAACAAGAACCTTGCAGGCAGCTTTGTTTGACTTCTTTTGTTACATTTGTGGATTTCAATGTCATGGTTGACCTTCTGTTTGTGAAGTAATTTTATGTAAGGTGGAGTAGGTATTTTTTGACATTTGAAATCTTTTAATTGAGTAATTATGGCTGACCACCATGCAGCATCGAAGGTACTTTGCACATCGAGTGAGATCAATAGTACGTCGTTTTTTTGCCGTAGAGTTTCTTGTGTAAACTTTTTTTAACCTCCATATTAGTAGCATCTGCAGTGATTGATTGAGGTCAAAATGCATACTGATTACTGAATATGAATACTGAAGAGACAAAGTGCATTATTTAATTTATCAGAAGTTTTTCTAGTATCTTACTAGTGACAATGAATGAGACTAATTTATCTGTATTTACTAATTTTGTCGGATGATTCTTTTCTAGTTTTATTACCAGTATAATTTTACAGCATTTCCATAATAAGGGAAATAGTCCTTTCTTGAGGCATTCATTGTAAACTGTTGTTATAAATTTGGGGGAATTCAAGAAATGTTCTTAAAAATGTGTTAGTTATCCCATCCTCTACAAGAGTTTTTCTTGGATCGATCCACTGATCTTAATATTGACTCAATTTCATTAGATGTAAATAAATCGTTCATTAAGAGTATCTATATCTATTTCCATTCCTTGTCTGTATATTTTATGAATTTCCTCATCTGTTGATTGAGCATCATCAGGAATAAACTTGTTTATCATAATATCTGCAGTTTCTGCTGAGTTCCTAGTATAAGAGCCATCTGCTTTTTTAATAGTTGATAGTATGGATGCTGTTTTATTTTTGGTTGCTGCTAATTTATATGTACAGTTCCAAGGATTTGATGCAGCGGATACAGTGCAAACCTTTTTTCCATGATGTGTGTGTGTGTGTGTGTGCGCGTGCGTGTGCGTGCGCACGTGCATGAGAGAGAGAGAGAGAGAATCAGAAATTATTTTTATGTATTTGGATATGCAGTTTTAGAACAATAAAGCTTGTAAAATTACATTTTGGAAAAAAAAAAAATAATAATTAATTTAAATATCTCACTAGTCCAAGCCAAGGTCCTTGCTGCTCACATGATTGCAGACTTAAGGTAGGAGAAGAATGTCGAGAAGATAACGGTTGCAGAAGTGCAAGCTTTTGTGAATATCCTTTGTTATCTTATGATTTTTTCCCATTTTTATTCATTAATTAATACATGTTCTTTGCTATTGTTGATTAACTAAAATTCAGGTTAATATCAACAATTCAGCATTTTAATTAAGGGCTTTTTTGCGATTCTGTTATGAAAAAAAAAAGTCCTTAATTAAAACGCTGAATTTTCCTTACTGAAAATAATATTTATGTTGTTCTCTACTTTTTCCTCCCATTTAACATGGCTATGAGTTAGATAATCCAAGAATCCTGCTGTAGAGAGATCAGACATTATTATTATTATTATTATTATTATTATTATTATTATTTCGGGCGACTCCAGGAGTCCTTAGACTCATCGAGGGAGGCCCTAAACATCATGTCCACACAACTATGCGATTACATTCTCACAGTATCTATCATACCTTGTCTTGAACTCGTGCACGTCATAGCACCCACAACAGACTCTGGCAGCTTATTCCACTCATTTACCACTCTAAAAGTAAAGAACCCAGCTCTAACACCCCTGCTAACCACACTCTTGCCCAGCTTCCATAGGTGTCCCTTAGTTCTCCCACCACCAGTCCTGATCTCAAAAATATCCTCTGAATTAATCCTATAGAATCCCTTTAGCAATTTGAATGTCTGAATCATATCTCCCCTCCTCTGCCTATCAACTAGTTTCTGCAACCCACAAATCTTCAACCTGTTCTCATATGGTTCATTCCATAGACCTGTTATCATCTTAGTCACTCGCCTCTGGATCCTCTCCACCTCCTCCCCATCAAGAAGGAACCAAGGTGGCCAAATATGGGCACAGTAGTCGAGATGAGGTCTTATCAAGGCTCAGTACAGAGGTACAATAACTTGCTTGTCTCTGCTCGTCAAGGTATTTTTCAACAACTAAGTGAGTTGATGAGCTGATTTAGTTACTTTTGCAATGTGCCCCCTAAACTTCATCTTCCTATCCACCAACACTCCCAAGTCCCTGGCCTCATCAATCTCCTGGAGTACAGTTCCACCAATGTGGTATACTGCTGCTAATCTTTTCACCCCAAAATGCATAACCTTACATTTTGTCACATTAAATTGACATCCATTCTCCTTAGCCCAGAACTCCAATCTATCTAAGTCATCCTGCAAGACTTTGACATCTTCTGCATTCACTATTGCCCTACCCAACTTTGCATCATCAGCGAACAAATGAATTGTTCCACTTAGATCTTTCCCTATATCGTTAATGAACAGATTAAACAGCAGTGGTCCAATAACAGAACCCTGCGGCACACCACTAGTCACAGGCCGTCTTTTGGACTCTACTCCTGAATAAACTACTCTTTGATATCTCTCCATCAACCAACCCCCTATCCACCTCACCAACCCTATATCCATTCCCATATGTTGTAGTTTACGGATTAGTATTCCATGTGGTATCCTGTCAAACGCCTTTGCCAGGTCCAGCAGTATCACTGTAAACCCATTTCCCTTATCCAGTTCAGCCGTCACCTTGTTATAAAACTTGAGCAAGTTACTGAAGCATGATTTACCCTTCACAAAGCTATGCTGTCCCCTGTACAGTACCTCGTTTCCATCAATCCATTCCTGTATTTTTCCCTTGTCTACTTTCTCTAAGACCTCGACAACGACTCCTGATATGCTGATCGGTCGGTAATTTGCAACCGTAGTCTTGGATCCTCCTTTATGCAGTGAAACTATTTTCCCCTCTTTCCACACCTTCGGGACTAAGCCAGACCTGAGACTCAGATTAAACAATATGGTCAAGGGCACTGATAATTCTTTAGCCGCTTCACGCAAGACCTGTGCCGTATACCATCCAATCCCACAGATGTGTTCACATTAAGGTTCTGTAATAGACTAGTCACCTCCACTTCATTCATCACTATTCCCGTATAAACTAATGGTTCCTTCATTTTTTCAATGTCACCACCTGGGTGATATGCTTTTGCAAAGTGCATGCTCAGTAACTCCACTATATCGACTGATTCAGTGACCTCCTTACCATCGTCATTCCTTAAAATCATTTTACCGTGTACAGTTTTTTTGTTGCTTGCAGCATATTGAAAGAACTGTTTTGGATTCTCTTTTGCTTGCAAAGCTAGTTTCCTTTCATAGTCCGCTTTTGCTTTTTTTACCACACTCGTTACCTTTCTGGCCTGCACTTTATACCGTTCAGGTGCCTGCAGGTCACCCCTTTCTTTAAATTCCCTCCACAGTTGTTTCTTTTTTTGCAGCTCAAGCTTAATGGTGTTATTCATCCATTTAACCCCTACTTGTTTTACTATTCGGACCCTAGGTATACAATCGGCCATTACCTCCTGTAAATGCTCCTTGACCACTTCCCATGCTCTATCGACATCCAGCCCTTGCAGTTGTATATGCCATGGCACTGATCCAAGCAATCTCCTAAGCTTGTCATACTTGCCAGCATGGTAATTCCACATATACCCTGTCTTAATCGAAAATTCCACACCTTTAGCCACCTCCCAGGTCAAGACCTTATGATCACTCTCACCAATAGGTGGCAACATGGAATAAGTAAGGTGGGTGGTCTAACACTGAGCATTGTCATGAAATTCACCTACCATCTAAAGATATTCACAATCATTCATTCATACCATATTTGGATTTGAACAAACTGCCTGTTGTTTGCAGAGTACAAGATCTATCCATTCAGTCAAGCTGGCTATCAGAATGGCTACTGTTAACAGAAATAGAATAATAAGAAAAAAAGTTTCAAAATAAACAGTCACTACTTAGTTGCTTACATATGATTACATGTTTGTTCTATTTTCAATTAGATGAAAAAGTAAACCATGAAAGCAAAATAACAAAAAGGGATATATACAAGGAGACTCTGAAAAGTTGATAAACATCTAAAACGAAAATTAATTAATTTTATGTCTTCTTATATATCCTAAATGAAAAGATATTTTATGAAAAAACATTTTTTATATAAGTCTCCATAGTACAATTGGAAGAACAGTGGAACATTGCACCCTTCGATTGGAAAAGAACTGGGTTTGATTCTTGTCATGATGAGAGGAATCCTTATATAGGCTTTTTCAATCGAATGTAAGTTAGCCAATCTCATATGGTGGTAGCAGGGTTTTTCCTCCTGGAAACTCGGGTTTTTCATCATACGTACAGACAAATTGGCCTTCAAAACGCACACAATTTACAGACAAAAAATACTGTTGTTGGTGATGATGGGCAGTAGATAGCATTGATGGTAGTAGTTTCACAGTAGGAGAATTAACTAGTAGTGGAGGGTGAGATATCTTTAGCAAAGTAGAGTAGAGTGCCCTCTCACGATGAGTCCCTGGACTCCTTGGAGGTGTCACGTAATAATAACAATATGAAAAAACATTTTTGTTCTGATAAACACCCAGAACTTTCCAGAACCCCCATATATTGGTGTGTGTGTGTGTGTGTGTGTGTGTGTGTGTGTGTGTGTGTGTGTGTGTGTGTGTGTGTGTGTGTGTGTGTGTACATCAATGGCGTTGCATGCCCCCTTTAGGTTGGGTGTGCCTCTTGTGTGGTTTATGTACCCATGCTACAAATTTCACATCAATTTGACTGTGATTGCATATTTATCGATGTATGAAAGTTTTAAGAGTGTATAGTGCATCAGTGCTCATCTTTAATTGATCCAATTCAATCAATTGTAGGAAAACTTCAAATACTGTTTAATTTATTAATTTTAAATATGGAAAGCATAAAAAGTCAAATGAACAATAGCCATGCTTCACACGCACCATTTATGTGAAAAGCACAAAGGGTGCTTCGTGGTGAGATTAGATTATCATTGGCAATACTAGAGTGACACACGGATAATTGTATTTTGATATGATTTGATTTTTAAATACAGTCATTTAATATGCACATAAATTTGAAAAAGTAATCCCTTGGGAAATTAGTTTTTCGTTGTTTATTTTTCTTGTTATCAGTAAATGCAAAACTGACTGAAGCAAGTCTAACTGCAGTAGCAAAAGACTGTATGAATCACAGAATGAAAGTGAAAGAAGCTGCAGCCAATGACTGTGGAAGCAAAGGAAAGTATGAAAGAAAGTAATGATAGACAAGAGGGAGTGACAGATAGCGTAACTGTCATGGTGTAAGACTTGAAAAAGTATTGATTAGCATGAGAAATGGGATGAGGAATATGTGTGGTGAGATTAGAAGTTTGGTGAATAGGAATGAAAAAGTACAAAAAGATAGAATGAAGGAAAGTATAGAAAAAGAGGTGACAAATGACACTTGAGAATGGTGATGTATGGAGATTCTATTATTAGAGATCTACAAGGTAAATGAGAGGGCATAAAGTTTTCAGGAAAGAGAATTAGCAGGATAATTGATGCACTGGCAATGAGAAGTAAATGAGAAAGAGAGTTAGTGGTGGTTGCTGTGAAACACTTGATTTGGTTGGACATAAGGAGAATGTAAGGATGGATATCAGGAGGTTATTGAGGAGAGTGAAAGATATTAGTGTGGTAGGAAGGGTGGTCAATGTGTTGCCAAGATACGATAGTGACAAGTTGAGACAGAGAAAGAATCATGAATGTGTTCACAGAGCTGGGTGAGGAGAAGGGGATGGAGTTTGTAAACATGTGGAATGCTTTTGAGGGTGAGATGAATTTGTACAAAAATCACAGGTTGCGTTTAAATGGATTTGGTATGTCACTTGGGGGGAACTGTTGCCAGAAAGAGGTGTAATGAGTGATGCAAATAAGAGATCAGAGGAAGTAAAGAGTGAAGTGAAATATCAGGAGAGGAATTGGTGAGACTGAAGTGGTTGTGAATGGGAATAGTAGCTTGAGAAGTGATGATGTGAGAACAAGATGGACAGGGAAGCAGGGGGGGGGGGTCAGGTGAACAGGGAGACAAGGTATAAGGAGAGTGAATGTTAGAGGCAGTAACAAATATATATATAGGGATGGTCACATAGGAATGGGATGGCCTGGCATGTAAGGAGAGTAGTTAAGTCTGGGGAGATATATAGATTAAATGGTAATAAATGTTATTGGGATGGACAGATGTGAGAAAATTATAGTCAACAAGTGGCATGGGTAAGACTGGTTATAGAACTAAAACTTGCTGTGTTTGTATGCAGTGCCCGGAGCATCAGAAATGATGGCTGGCTGGAATACCTCTTTCAATGTTTATAATTTTTTCAAGAAAACTTGACCTAAATGTGAGACCAAATGATAAAGAGCGATACTGTACTAATATGCTAAATGTATAGTATATTAGTATAAACTCTTATCCTGTCCATATATTGAATGTTAGAGGCAGTAACAAATATATATATAGGGATGGTCACATAGGAATGGGATGGCCTGGCATGTAAGGAGAGTAGTTAAGTCTGGGGAGATATATAGGTTAAATGGTAATAAATGTTATTGGGATGGACAGATGTGAGAAAATTATAGTCAACAAGTGGCATGGGTAAGACTGGTTATAGAACTAAAACTTGCTGTGTTTGTATGCAGTGCCCGGAGCATCAGAAATGATGGCTGGCTGGAATACCTCTTTCAATGTTTATAATTTTTTCAAGAAAACTTGACCTAAATGTGAGACCAAATGATAAAGAGCGATACTGTACTAATATGCTAAATGTATAGTATATTAGTATAAACTCTTATCCTGTCCATATATCATATGGACAGGATAAGAGTTTTATTATTATTATTATTATTACGCTACACCTCCAGGGAGTCCAAAAACTCATCGTGGGAGAGCAGCTACTCTACATCTCTGTCTTCACCACTCAATTCACCAATTACAATTAACGTAACTACATCAACACCATCTACCACCCGCCACCACCACTAGTATTCCCCCTCCCATCCCCTCTGGGTGTGCCACTGTGCTGGAGCATTGCTCGAATAAATGTATTAGTCTTAGGGGAGATTATGTTGAAAAATAAAAAATAATAAAAATAATTTTGAAATTATAAATTCGTTTTTTCATTGTTAGACCGAGAACTATTCAGACTACCCTCATATAGCAACAGGTTTCTTCTTAACTACTATCACATTCCTTGCAGTTTCCTGTGGCTGGTTGAATTTTGAATTTATATATGGTCTCAGTAAGTAGTCATATGGCCTTAGTAGTTGATAATTCAGTTTTTGTTTTATGTATGGGTGTACATAGCAAAGGTTGGTCAATTGGTAGAGCCTCTGTATTAATGGCTAAGTTAAGCAAGTTAGTAGTTGGAAGTGGATCAATTGTTCGATGCTGTTGGCACTCTCTCCCTCGATGAGTCTTTGGACTCCCTGGAGGTGTCACATAATAATAATAATTACAAATATATATATATATATATATTTTTTTTTTTTCTAACCTTAGGTATTGCATTGGAAGAATTTAAAAAAAAAATAAACCTTTCAGGTTATAAGAATTAATTTGATCTTTTAATTATATTAAATGAAAATAAACAGAATCATACAATTTATATTAATAATTATGGAACTTTGTGAAAAATTAACTGAAAGAAAAATTGAAAAGAGCATACCCTTAAATCAAGACTTATTGGACTTTATCATGAATTATATAACCCTTAGTGCAGTCATAAGGGCATTCATTTCAAAAGAATTTGATTCACATCTTTCCAAATGATTGTGAGGAACCATTTTAAAGACTTTTCATCCAAAGTTGAGTTCACCAGTATTATATGGGATGGCATGGTTTTTCCTCCTTGAAGCTGGGGTGTTTTATCCCTCAAAACTGGCATACTGGACAGAAAAATGCATGCAGTTAATAGACATAATACACTGCTCGTAACAGTAGTTTCTCTGACTATAATTCTAACTGACCCAACTATTGATCACACAGTTATGTGTACTGTAGGTATGTTATCATTTTGGAAAAAACATTACCTCTACTATTAGACCATAGATGAAATACATAAAGCATTCTGTAACTTAATCAGTAGTAATGATGTCCATTAGAGTGATATGGAATCATATCTCTTCTAGGACAACACAAGGAACTTAGCATAAGTTATTTTCAACTGAATTATGCACAGCCAAAGCATATGCACACTTCCAGGCATAGCAGTAATTATTACTCTTACTATTCCAGTGCTGTCTTTAGGGGTATGTGGTGTCAGTAGGCCAGTTTGTGGTGCCCCTAGATCAGTTTTATCAATGCATTGTAAGACAAGACAGGCATCATAAAATTCTTTATTGTTAAAAGCAGTTTATAGTTATTGCCAAAAAAGTGGCAGGGACTTGCTCTAGGCCTAAGCCTAGAGCAAGTCCTATACTTTTTTTTTGGCAATATATGTGACACTTCAATGGAGTCTAAAAACTCAACATGGAAGGGCACACACACACACCACACACAATACTTGGCCCTTCATCATCTACACTGTGTCCTCTGCTAACCCAAACAGTGTTTCTGTTAATTGTTCACATTGTCCCATCATTTTTTCAACTGTGCCATGCAGACAATATGATTAATTTTATGTGAAGCTAAGTTTTTTCTGGCCATGACAAGTTATTGATTTTAACAACAGTGTTAAGGGTGAAAATGAAATGTATGTGCAAACATTCTTACTATTTTCTGTTTTTAGTTTTTAAACTTGTTCAGTTTTAAAGGAAAATTTTGAAATATGTTCTCATAAAAGATTATATATTATTATTATTAAAATATTAAAAATTCTTAACTGACTAACTGGTCAGGGACCACAGTGTCCTCCATCTACCAACAAGCCTAACAAGACCATCTGTAATGATGAATTTGTTTGCTATATGGGGGTAAGTAATTTATATATCAGTATGAACATTATATATTCTCATTTGTTATATATATGTTATATCTCATTTGTTATTTGTTACATAATTCCTTTTATACATTGTGTGTGTACTTGTGTGTGTGTGCATGCATGTATGTATGCATGCATGCATACATACATGTTTCCATTATATATATATTTATATAATATAATATAATAGATATATATTTTTCATTTATCATTGTTTAAACAGCATTTGAAAAAAAAAAAAAATAAATACTGTTCTCTTCTGTAATGAAGACAAACTTCCCAGAGATCACATGTGATTAATAGACATAATATTATTATTATTATTATTCCATAACACCTCCAGGGAGTCCAAGGACTCATCAAGGGAGGACACCTACTCTACAACTCTCCATCTCCACCACTCCACTAACAACTGCCTTCACCATCTACTGCCGATCACCACTAGTGCTTTCACAGACAATCCCAAATGTTCATGTCCACGGCGAGATTTGAACCCGCAGCCTTTTGTCTGGAAAGCAGATACACTAACCACTCCCAGCCAACCAGGCCGGCATATTCAGCCTTGAATACCTCATCACAATCCCAAACAGCAACAATCTTTCAGAGGCTAGCAGTCAAATGTCAAATGTTAGAAGTGAGAGTTCTAACAAAAAAAAAAAAAAAGGGGGGGGGGGGTTTCTGATACCAGTAATTTTATACTATCTGATATTTCTTCTTCTTCCTTTACGTATTAGGCCTAGTGGCCTATTATGATTCACAACCAGAAATTCCACTGGATAGGTCAGTCAGTCCTATTCCAGGAGTGCCCTATGTATGTGTGTTTCATATTTAAAATCTCCCACTTGTTGTAGCAGTCAAAAAATTATAGTGATTAGTAGTTAATTGCGTCGCCATAGCATGTGGCGGTGAATTTGAGCTGTGTAGAAGAAAGTGATTTTTAATTGGTGAATAGTCCGTTTTTTTTTCCCGTTTTTCTACGTTTTTGAGTGTTAAATTGTTTCTCTGAATACGAGTGTACTTCAGTGGTTGTTTTTTGGAAGTTAGTTGCTGTCGCGATATAATATATTTTGGTTACCTTTGGAATCGAATGCATAATGGTGGAAGACAAAACAAAGCTAAATTTTCATTACTGTATTTAGTTATATTTCATTTTATTTAGTGTACTTAAATGTTTTGTTTGCTTGTAATTGTTTGTAGAGAGAATGGAAACAGTAGAAGAGAGGGAATGAGAGAGAGGTATGGGAATGCTAGCAGACGAGAGGATGGAAACAGTAGGAGAGACGGAATGAGAGAGGGATATGGAAGTGCTAGAAATGGAGAAAATGGAAACAGTAGGAGAGACGGAATGAGAGAGGGATATGGAAGTGCTAGAAGTGGAGAAAATGGAAACAGTAGGAGAGACGGAATGAGAGAGGGATATGGAAGTGCTAGAAGTGGAGAAAATGGAAACAGTAGGAGAGATGGAATGAGAGAGGGATATGGAAGTGCTAGAAGTGGAGAAAATGGAAACAGTAGGAGAGAGGGAATGAGAGAGATGTATGGGAGTGCAAGAAGAGGAGAGAATGGAAACAGTAGGAGAGAGAGGTATGGGAATGCTAGAAGAGAGAACAGGTAGAGGAGAGAGAATGGTAAGAGGTATAATGTATGGCGACTCAATGATCCGTGGTGTTCAAGATAGGATGCGTGAGGAGTGTTTGCCAGGAGGAACAATAGAAAGGGTGGCTATGGCAATTAAGAGAGGTGAAAGGGTGGATGAGATGATTGTGATGGTAGGAACGAATGACTTGAGTGGTAATGTAAGTCGGGCATCGAGATATATGAGGTTTTTGCTTGAGACCGTACAGAAGAAGACAGAGAGAGGAAAAATAGTGTGTGTGTTGCCTAGGTATGATAATGATGAGCCGAGCAGAAGAGCGGTGATATTGAATGGCATAATAGCAAGAATGTGTGACAAGAATGTGGGACTGGTATATGTGGATGCTTGGAGTGCATTTGAGGAAAGAGAGGAATTGTATGTGAGAGACCATTTACATTTGAATGAGGAAGGACGTAGGCATCTGGAGAGATTGCTGTTCTGAACGAGTCAGTGTGTCACAGGGAGAATGATAGCAGGGGTGGCCTCTTGTGGGAATGGATACTTGGGAGAAGGGAGACGATGTCAGGTAACACTGAGCCCAGTGGAGTCTAGAAGGGATAATGCTAGGTATAGAAACAATGGCATTTATATGCTTTATACTAATGCCAGGAGTATCCGGAATAAGGGAGAGAAATTGGTGGCGCAGATAGCATCAGCCTGGCAAAAAATTATTGGGATCACTGAGACGTGGTTGACAGAAGGGGATGTAATAACAGGAATAGAAGTTGCTGGGTATAGCATTTTTCGTCAGGATAGGAGGGGAAAGCGTGGTGGTGGGGTACTGCTTATGATAAGTGATGACCTATGTCCTCTAAGAGTGGAGGCTTTGGAAGGAAGTGAGACAAATGATTTTGAGAGCATATGGTGTGAGGTAGAGGTAGACAAGACAGGATATTTGGTGGGGTGTTGCTACAGACCCAGGAGCATGGAGGATGGGGACCAGGAGATGTTTAGACAGCTAAGCTTGGCAAGTGCAAGAAGAATGATTGTTATGGGACATTTTAACTACAGTAGTATAAATTGGAGAGAGGAAGATGCATGTAGCAATAGTGGAATGAAATTTCTAGAATTCTTGAGGGACAAATGTCTTAAGCAACATGTAACAGAGGGAACAAGAGGTTCAAGAGTTTTAGATTTGATAATAGCATCAGAAGAGTTGATAATAACTGAGATGACATCTCTCCCACCAGTTGGAGAGAGTGACCATATGGTTTTGACTTGGAAAATGAATAGATATGCAGGAGTATCAAAGAGACGGGAACTTATGTGGAATTATAATGCAGGTGATTATAGTAGTCTTAGACATCAACTTCGGGAAGTTTCATGGAGGGAGGAATTGGAAGGCCAGGATATCATTAGTGCGTGGGAAATTGTGAAAGAATATTTGTTAGCAGCAATGGTAAGTTGTATACCACGAGTGAAGAAGAGGACACAATTTGGAGTAAAGTGGACGACAAACAATATTAAACAGGAATTGCATGTGAAAAAGAGGCTATGGAAGAGATATAAGGAGACAGGTGAAGAGAGGATGCGTGAAGAATATAAGACACAGGCCAGAAGAGTGACTAGTGTGGTAAGGAAAGCGAAACTGGAATATGAGAGGAGATTAGCCCTAAGATCCAAAGAAAATCCTAGGGAATTTTTTAGCTATGTGGCCAGTAGGAGGAGAAATGACTGTGGAAGAATGATATTGTGGGATAAAAATGGGAATAGAGTGACTGATGCAGAGGACATAGTGGAATTGTTCAATGACCACTTTATTGGAATATTTCATCCTGGAGGAGTCAGTTTTAATGCTAGAGGGATAGGGCAGGTTCAAGGTTTAGAGGTACAGGAGGAGAGTGTGTTTCAGATACTGAGAACTCTGGATGTCAATAAAGCTTTGGGACTGGATGGTATATCACCACGAGTTTTGAGAGAATGTGCTAGGGAACTGACAGTGCCTTTAACTTGGCTTTTCAATGAAAGTCTGGCTTCGGCAAAGGTGCCCAGGGAATGGAAGGAAGGTAAGATAGTGCCATTGTATAAGGGTGGTAACAGACTGGAAGTGTCTAATTATAGAACAGTCTGTGTGTCATCAGTAGTTGTTAAGATCTTGGAGAAAGTAGTGAGGGACCGTATACAGCACTGGGCAGATGAGGGTAATGTTATCTGAGAGAGTCAACATGGATTTGTGAAAGGGCGCTCTTGTTTTAGCAATATGCTAGCCTTTTATAATAAAGTTACAAGAACATTAGATGAGGGAAAGGCATATACTGCAATTTTCTTAGACTTAGCAAAGGCATTTGACAGGGTGCCACATGATAAGCTGATATTTAAGTTCAACACATGGGTCTGGATGTCAGATTGGTCAAATGGATTCAGGATTGGCTGTCTGATAGGTATCAGAGAGTTGTGTATGGTGGAGCAGTTTCAAGGAGACAGAAGGTTACAAGTGGGGTCCCACAGGGCTCAGTACTAGGACCTATATTGTTTAACCTTTATATCAATGACATTGCCAGTGGATTGCAAGGGGATATTCAGTTGTTTGCGGATGATGCGAAGCTGGGAAGGATTATTAGTAATAGTGCAGATGTGGTAGCCCTGCAAGAGGATTTGAATAAGCTAGATAGATGGGCAAATGAATGGGGGTGTCAGTTTAATGCAGCAAAATGTAAGGTCTTGAGGTTTGGGAAACATCAATGGGATGCTGCATACTCTATGGGAGGAGTTATACTGGAGGAAGTAGGGGAGACAAGAGATCTTCAATTATGAGAAGGACACTGACCTGCAGAGATAAGAGGGTTATCATTCCATTGTATAAGTCTCTGATCAGACCACACTTGGACTATTGTTCTCAGATTTGGTCCCCAGGATTTGAAGGGGATAAATTAACTGTGGAAAAGATACAAAGACGGATGACAAAGATGGTCTCAGGACTGTACAAGGATAGTTATGAGAATCGGCTGAGGGAATGCGGGCTGCAGAGTTTGGTGGATAGAAGAAGGAGAGGTGATATGATTGAGACTTTTAAACTGTTGAGAGGTGGTTACAGGGTTGACACTGGGGAGTTCTTTCACTTGGTTGAAGAGTGGGAAGGAGTGATGACAAGAGGCCATCCCTGGAAGTTACGAAAGGAAACTGTGAGCAAGAGGGTGAGGAATGGTTTCTTTGCATGGAGGGTGGTTGAGCCGTGGAATGCATTGCCTGATAGAGTGGTGAGGGTGAGAACGGTCAATGAGTTTAAGGAGTGGTATGATAGACTTTGTGTTTCTTAGGGGGAACCTCCCCTCGATGAGTCTTGACAGACTTTATGTTCTTAGGAAGGACCGCCCACGATGAGTCTTTTGACTCCATGGAGGCCTGAATAATAATAATAATAATAATAATAATTAATTAGGTCTGCTTTGGCCACACTGTTTTCAACTATTGAGAAGAACTGTATGTTGTTTTCTCTAGAGTTCATTCAAGATTTGTGCCAGAACAGACCAGTAAAATGTGAAGGTCACTAAAATGTAATTTTTCAGATGCTTTCTTTAAATTACTCATTTTTAGAGTAAAGTAAAAATTGTGTAAATTAACTACTCAGTATTACAGTATCTAGTCAATCATTAGCCACTTAACATCTTGGACATATTACAAACTGTCCATCTATGTTGATTAATCACCGGATAATGGACTACTAGCTCATCATTGAATAACCATTCACAAAAATTAGTACTTTACATTAAGAGCAAAATAATGAATTATTATTTAGTAGCCAGATATTTTACTCACTTACTATAGCAACTATGAGTAGAATAGAAGGGAAAACTTTCTTCCAACAATAAAAAATCTGTATCCTATGAATTGAACTGCTTGGGAAAAAAAAAAAAAAAATCATTCATTCAAGTTTGTAATGAGACAAAAATAAATAAGCATAAATTCATAGTGTCACTCCTGTATGGGGCATTCATTTTATAGCATTAAACCTGGCGCCATTTTAGCTTATGCATTGTAGACAATTTCAGACTTAATTTTTTCACTAAAATGGCCAAATTGAAGCCAAAACTGAGATGACATAACAAATTTTAAAAAAAAATTCATATCCTGAATTTCAATAAAATTATGTTAGTCTAGAGCAGTGGTCGCCAAAGTGGTCGATATCGACCCCCAGGGAGTGATAGAAAAATATAAGACATCATTGTACGGGTAATATTTAATTCGGTTAACTTGGATTACCTCCATTCTTAATGACAACACAATTAAGAGTGAATTGTAGGAACAGTGACATGAATAGGACCTGTAAGATTGAGCAAGGTCATGAAAATAGTTACGGAGGCCAATCAAGAAGGCCAAAATGCTGTATTTACCAATAAACGGATGTTAGTGGTACCCGCCCGGCCAACATGGCAGGATTGAGATTGCAACAAATGTGTGGTTGCTCATTTACTTATACAGCAATCCCTTGATTAGTGTACCTAATGTGTTCTTTAAAACAGGCACATTAATTGAAAATGCACTAACCGAATATATATATATTTAATAATAACCTATGGGAAACAGTATAATTCATTCCTCAAATTTCTTTTTTTGAACCTAAAATTTTTTATAAAAAAATTAAGGTATGTCTCAGGGCCTAGTTAAAGGAAAACCATGAAGCTGAAAAACAATAAAACATATTCAGAATATAAATTTTATTATTCTACTTCATAACAAAAGAATTGAGCTAACGTAGTTTGGTGGGCATTTTGTTTCTTTTTTTCATACAATCGACGGTATAATCCAATTGGCTCTTCTACAAATTTTACTGCTTCTTTCTTCATGATCGAATCTTTTTCACACATTCACTTTTTTGCTCACTAATTCTTTTACTCATGATTAAAGCTTGGGAATTAAAAAAAAAAAAAAAAAAAAAGTAAGGAAAACACACTCATATAACATTGCAAAGGAGGCACAAAATATGACCATCAAAGTGCTATGTAATTATAGTACGCCCACACTTTTGTACAGCTTCGTTTGTCTTGGTGCCAAGAATAGTCGATTCATGCTGAAGGGGAGAAATAAATGAAGGACGTTGGTTGCCAACACACAAAATCATGTGCTTTATGGATAAAATTTCCCAACTGTTATACAAGCAAATTATTTATCACTTTAAAAACTACAATGATCATCAAAGAGAAGTTAATTTTCCGACGTGTGATAATAAACACCTCATCCCAGAAGACGGATTGATTACCCTATTATCGGAATGGATTCTCCTTTTTGTGACATGCACAGAAGTGTCGAAGGGGTCTCGAATCTGTGGGCATACTATAGCAGACGACATAAATATTGGTGGTAAATTTTAGAACAAAGTATACATAGTGTACATGGAAGTAGTGTAGTAGGCCATTAAAATAACTTTGTAAAATGTTTTAAATCGGTAAATAAATTATTTCATTCTAGTGAGTGATTTTTTAAAATAGTTAGCCATAAAAATGTATAGATAGAAAATTTTTAAAATCTGTAACGTTTATTTTTAAGATGTATATAGGCGCACTAATCAAATTTGGGTATCGAAAAAAAAAATGCTGCAGCAATCGAAAATGCACTAATCGAGGGATTACTGTACTTACACATATTCGATCCCAGTCTCATTTTTGCACATTGACATACATATTATAATTCAATCGTTATTCATTCACGAACTAAACTTCTCTATGTTGAAGAGTTGAGCAGGGCTGGTAGTTTTGTACATCCTATAGAAATATGTGAGTAGGTATATCATTTAGACTTATTACTTTTGCTTACTGACTTCAGTTTTAATTATTTTTTTACAACCCCAGTAATCACAATGGCAGCTTCAGATTCTAAAAAGAAATGCAGACAATATTCGTTAGAATATTTGAAACTTGGGTTTATTACTTCATTAAGAAACGAAACGAGGCCTATGTGTCTTCTTTGTGAAAAAACTTTTAGTAACGATGCAATGAAACCAGCAAAAATGAAAGCTCATCTTCGAAGACTCCATCCTGATAAGAAAGATAAAGATCTTGACTTTTTTTAAAGAACTGAAAGAGAAATACACACATCGACCAACTATAAAAGCATTTATGAAAGCACCTGCCGAAGCTGACAATAAACAAGGATTAACAGCCTCCTACAATATTTCTTTTAATATAGCAAAAAAAAGGAAAAACCATATACAACTGCAGGACATTGTTATACCCACAATCAAAGAAGTAATTGAAACCATAATGAAAAAATATTCTGGTCCTGTTTTAAAGTGCTTACCATTGAGTGTGAATACCGTGAAAAGATGTATTGGTGAAATGGCTAAAGATGTAGAAAAAACTGTAGTATCAGAACTCAAAAATAGTAAGTTCTCTATCCACCTTGATGAATCTACATTCGATAAATCTTCTATTCTTATGGCTTATGTAAGATGTTATAGTAAAACCAAACATTAAATTATTGACGAATTTTTATTTGCAAAATATCTTGAAAGTGATGGAACGGGGTTGACAATTTTTCAGCGATTGGAGGAATATTTAAATAAGTATGATATTCCAGTTACTAATATAACAGCAGTAGCCACAGATGGCACACCTAAAATGGAGGGCCATTATCGAGGTTTCGCTGCCTTTCTGAAAGAAAAAGTTCAAAGTGTACATACTATTCAATGTGTGTTGCATCGAAACCATTTGGTGGCAAAATCTCTCAGTGACGAACTGCATGATACTCTAAGAGTGTGTATTAAATCTATTAATCGAATTAGAGCTCATCCTCTTAAATCGTGATTGTTTGCCAAACTTTGTGAAAAAAATGATTAAGTATCAAACCAATTACTCTTGCATACTGAAATAAGATAGTTGTCTAGAGGTGCAAGTCTACAAAGATTTGTTGAGTTGTTCGACTCAACCCTAGAGTTTCTTACAGATGTTAATTTGTTTTTGAGTGATGAACTGAAGAGAAATAAGAATCATATTTTCTACTTGGCAGACTTATTTTCAAAATTTAATGATGTACAGACCCATCTACAAGGTAAAGATATCACGATTATTCAAGCTCGGATGATTCTTTCTTTTAGGCTTCCAAGCTAAATTAGCCTTATTTCAATCATCATTGTTACGAAAAGATTTTCAGTACTTTTTGAATCTACAGCAATTGGAAGTAAAAGATGAAGACTTAGAAATATACATAAAACATCTTCAAAATTTCAGCAATGATTTTTGTGCTTTGCAGATTTTGAAAACATGCACATTCCAGATTGGGTTATCACACCATTTTCTGCAGATATTGAAAATATCGAATGTAACTTACAAGATGAACTTATTGAATTGTCAGTTGATCTTGAAGCTAAGACACTTTTTAAAAATAAGACTTTAAGTTACTTTTGGAAGAATATAAATGTTGTAGAAAAATATCCAAAACTTTCTGAAGTGGTACTCCCCCTTTTTGCTTGCATTTCCAAGCTCATACATGGTTGAAGCTGGTTTCAGCCATGTTAATTCCATTTTAACAAAAGAAAGAAATAAACTAGATATAGAATTCCGTGGCGATTTAAGGCTGAAACTTACTAATTTTGAACCCAACATTGCTAATCTTGTCAAGAGTCACAAAGCACACCCTTCACATTGACGTTAGTAAATTGAATAATAAGTTAATAAAAGTCTTATTTTCATATATATAAGGCAGATTGTATTATTGTTATTTTGTTATCTAAATTAAATTTTATATTTTATATATTATTTATCCCTCCTATCAAATATGTAATGTTAAGAAGGTCGTCAAAAACAAAAAAGTATCCCTTTGACGTTAAGCCAATATAATAATATATACTATACATACAATAAACACTGTAACTATAAAATAAACAATCAAAAAACTTACATAAGCGTCTTTTTTGCTTGTCCTATTATAATTATGTAATAGTAAAATAGAAGGGATCGATAAAAAGTCAAGAAACTCTTGAAGGGATCGACGGTCAAAGAAGTTTGGCGACCCTGGTCCAGAGCTAATGAATGGCACACACACAGATAGATGGATGAAAGAAATCTAATAACTTCTATACATTTGATGAATTTACTTTTCTTGATGTTTCTACTGATCAGCGATTGCCTTGTAGTCCCCTTCTCCACAGTGAAGGTCATTCCAGAAACCTTCTTGCAACCCTCTTGCTCACATTGCCTCTACAACTCCTCTTCTCCATGTAAATCGAAGCCATTCTCTCTCCTATCTTGCTAGTGGTGCAAGACAATTCATCACTCTCTCTCTTGTAGCATCCATTGAACATGCCTATAACACTGTAAAAATTGATATTTGAAGCAGCCAATCACATTTTCTTGCAAATTCAATCTCTCCATTATGGTCTCATTCCAAATTCTTTGAAGGCAAGATATAAACTACTTTGTCATTAGCCATCTATCTCTACAGCTCTTATACAACTCACAATTATGCTTTGCATTCATCCTTCCTTCTCTCATACATTAGAACACTCCCTGCTATCGTTTGGAGTATCATTTTCTCATTTTCCTGCTGAATGCCTCAGCTCTACAGCATTTAGCTTGCTTAATAGCATTACGGGCTTGATTAATATGGTCATCTATATCTTTCTCACATATTCCCAACTTATAAGAGATCTAAGTATTTGAAATGATCTACTGCCTTAACTTTACACACTAGAAGATATAAGTTTATGCCTTCTCCACCAACCACCAGATACTTTGTCTTGGTAAAATTTACTTTTAGGCCTTCCATGCTATAAATATCAACCAGTTTCCTCATCATAAAGTCAATGTCATCCTGATCGTAAGTAATTATCACTTGATTGTCAGCAAACAATAGTGAATGGATGACACTGTTTCCAGTCTCAATTCCCATTGCTCTATTGAATTTAAAAGGACAAAATGACAGTTTGTTAGTGGGCTTGCCATATAACATGTATGGATTACCATACACATATACCTTTAAAATATCGTTGATGCTATTCAGTTTTGGCTGGGACTTTATTTGTAGTATCAGTGAGTGAGATATAATGGTATTTACTGTACTAAGAATTGACAGTAAATATATTTTGTTCTAATAGATACAAGTGATAATACTTAGATTATCATCATTCTTTTGAAATGTTGCCAATATTTTTTTTTTTATAAATTAACTAGCCCATATTCATTTCCCCTACCCTACATACTGATCTTTCTTGATTGTTTAATTTTTTTTTCCAACAAATAGGAATAGTTTAAAGAATTATCCCTTCAATTTTTGTAATTGCCAATGTTTTGCTTAGGAATGTACAGGTTCTATCTGCATGGCATATGGATTGGAATCGTGCCAATGTAAACGAGGGCTTCATGACCCTGTAACAAAGGCTTGTGAGTTATGTTGCAAACAACCAGGGGATGACCTGAGTTGCAAGTAAGGAAAATTGCAGTTGTTTTTATTGTGATGAAACTTTTAATAAAACGTTCTGATTTTAAGTGCCATTCAATAAAGTACCTATTGAATATATATTTCAGTAGAAAGACTATGATATTTGAATGTGATGTTTTACAGCATATGAGTTTTTTTTTTTTTTTAATTTCTTTATTTATACATTTAATATGATTAATCTCTACTGTATTTATTGCCAGTAAAAGAAAATGTTCATTGTATTCTCTTGATAAACCATCTACCTTTGCCATTTTAATCGCTCTGTATTTTCTTTTCATTTAGATGTAAGCTACTTGCATAATATATTACATCATTCTGTTTTGTTTTGTTTTTAAATCAGAGGTTGTTTCCATTTTTTATCAGTTTTATTTAAGCTTTATTTATTTATTTTATTTATTTATTTAAAAATCTAAATGGTAGATAATTGTCATTACTTAATGTGAGACCACTACCTTTCTTATTGGTGATCACGAGAAACTTAAGCGTACCATTTTGGTTTTTAGAGTATAATTCTGAAGTATCTAACCTCAGCCTACTCATGGTACTAAATGTGCTATATGTCACCATCCTTTTATAAATATAATTTAAAAAATAATAAATTATTATTATTAACACCAGACCTCCATGGAGTCAAAAGACTCATTGTGGGAGGTAAACATTATTATACACAAACCTCATCAAACTGTGCTTGCATTCTCCACTCTCAGGAAATGCATTCCACTCATCAGCCACTCTCTATGCAAAGAACCTGCTCCTTACTTCCTTGCTCACACACTCTCCTTATACAGTCTCCAAGGATGGCCTCTTTTTCTATCCTTCCCACTCCCATTCTATGAAAAATTTCTTTCACATTAAGACAGGTAACAATCATTTATGAGCTTAAATTTCAATTATATTCCCTCTCCTCCTCCTCCTGTTCATGAGGCTTTGCAAATTGCATTCCTTAATCTGTCTTCATACTCCACAATACAACGACCAATTATCACCTTAGTCAATCTTCTCTGGACCTTCTCTAATACATCCTCCTTACCATGAAAACAGCTGCCCAAATCTGTGAACAGTAATCCATATGAAGCCTGATCCCTTTATGGTGGAACAATAATTCTCTCTCCTTCTGAAAGTTAAGGTCTTCCACATCACTGACACAATCTGATGTGATGACTTGTGCATGTGAAGCCTGAACTTGTCTACCACTATTCCCAGATCTCTTGTATCCTCAACCACTTTCAGAATTTCTCCGGATCAGGTTCTGAATTTTTTTCCAGTTGGAAAAAATTGCAGACCTTATACTTTGCAACATTCCATTCACCTGCCCACTCATTACAATATATTCAAGTCCTCCTGTTAGGCTACAATATCTGTTAGCTTCCTCATTCTTCTCTTCAATTTTGCATTATCTACAAGCTCTCATATATCTCCAGTTAAACTATCCCAATATCATTAATATATATAATTTAAACAAGAATAGTCCCACAACAGAACCCTGCAGCACACCACTAGTGACCTTCCTCTTTTGGGATAATGCAAAGCCCTTTACAGTGACTACCTTATCCAACTCACTAATCTGGCATCCATTTCCATCGGCTATAATTTAGTTACCAGTTGTGTGGCAATTCATCAAAAGGTTATGCAAAATCTAAGTATAATATTGTATATGCATCTCTCTTGTTCAATATATTCATCACCTTGTTATAGTACATAAGTAAATTGGTAAAACATGACCTCCCTTTAACATGCTCGCAATCACAGAGAATACTGCTGTTATCAACCTACTTCTGTATCCTAGCTGTCAGCAACTTCTACAATGCCTTAACTACAACTCCAGATATACAGATTAACCTATTATTTGTAACTTTAGCTCTATCACCACCTGAAGTGGGACAATTTTACCTTCCTACCACTCCTTTGGGACTTGTGCTGTTGCAAGACTCTTGTTAATGATGATGTGAAATGTCATCATTAACAAGATTAATGATGACATTTGACCTATTGCTTTATTAATATCAAGCTTACTTAGAGAAAGATCTTCAGGAGATTTACTCACATATATTACTCACCTCTGGACAAATGCCATGGAGGGGTTTGGTGAATTTCAGGTGGTTGCACTTAATATCTCTAAAGCTTTTGATCGGGTCTGGCACAAAGGCTTACTAAGTAAACTCCCATCATTTGGTTTGTCTCAGGACTTCTGCACTTGGATTGCCAACTTTCCTGTCTGGGCACACACTATGTGATAGTGGATGGTTCCTTATCCCTTCACCATTCAACTAATACCAGGGTTCCACAAGGCTCTGTTCTCTCACCAGCCCTCTTCCTTCTATATATATATATATATATATATATATATATATATATATATATATATATATATATATATATCACTGACCTACTTCAGTTGACCTGCAACCCAATATACAGTTTTGCAGATGACAGCATATTGTACTCCTCCCTTTCATTTGATAAACCTTACTCTACACAACATGCCTCAACCTACAGAACATCAACCACCACTGCCCTTAATTCTGATCTCCAAGCCATCCTCCAATGGGATTCAGATAACATCAATTTCAATGCTAGTAAAACTCAGTTCTGTCTTATTTCTCACAAAAAATAACTATTTTCTCCCAGAATTATTTATGACAACATTTAAATTTCCAGACAAGACTAGATTTCTCTTCTTGGAATCACCCTCTCATCAACCCTCTCTTGGCATAATCACATCACAACCATTGCATCTTCAGCTTCTAAAAACTAAGATTTCTCTTATACAAATCAGAAATCCAGCTATTGAATACTGCTCTCACATTTGAAATAGGACTCCTAAGAGCTCCCTCAAAATGCTTGAATCAATATAGAGGAAAGCAATTAGATTGATTAATCCATCTCTTATCAACGCATTCCTCTCACTTTTGCACAGGCATTTGGTTTCTGCATTATATGTATTCTACAAATATTTCCATGGCAAATGTTCATCTGAAATAGCATCAATAATTCCCCCCACTCACTACTAAGTCCATTCGAACATGTGCAGCTGCTGTCCAGCATCCCTCACAGTACACCATGAAATCCACAGAACAAGTTTCTTTTCCTCCTCCTTCATCCCTGCTACTGATATATTATGGGACAGTATTTCCCCTGATGTGTTTCAAATGAAATACGTACAGGTTTTTAAATCAAATGTAAACAAGTTTCTCCTTTCCCAACCCACTACATATACACAGTACTAATGTACTATAGGTTGATTAACCGACCTATCATGTTTGGGCTCAACATTAAAAAAAAAAAAGATGGCTTATTGGTGATGGCTCATCAGTAAGCCATTTTCTTCCATTTACTCTACACTTGAGCTTCACGTCAGAGGGGTGCTTAAGGGTCAAACCTGTAAAACTGAGAGGAGACCTCCACATAACCTTTAAAGGAATGTGGAGAACCAACAGGGCTTCTGACCTAATGTCCAATCCTCACCTTCTCGTGGTGCACCCTGTTGGGTATCTACTTGGATAGTGAACGAATGAGGATGGTCTGGCAATCTGGGATTTAACCTACCAAATTGTATTCTTATTGGTTAAACCAAAATAAAAAATAATGGTACAACATGACAAAATTTCATGCCGGCTGGGGCGTCGCCCAGTTAAACAAGGCCCCTGCTGTTTTTGCCAGGGAACCAGGACGAACAGCGAAAAGTCAGCTACTGGAACAAATCTGAAAACAAATCCCAACTAAACATCACCACAGTTAAAGATCGGTACTATCAACATAAGAAGCCTGAATGGCAAAGAAAGGGAGCTAGCTGAGGAATTAGATAAGTACCAGATCGACATTATAGGGGTGACTGAAACAAAAAAGACAAAAACTGGTGAGATCTTTCTGAGCAATAAATACAACATGTTATATTTAGGCAATGATAATCAAGGAAAAGAGGGAGTAGCCATAGTATTCAACACAAAATACGAGGCTAATCTTCTTGAATGGCAGTCAGTCTCCAGTAGAGTAACGTGGGCAAATATAAGAATGGGGAACTGGACAATGAGACTTATTTGTGCCTATGGTCCCACAGAAGGTTCTACTAAGGTAGAAGTGGAGGAAATTTTTTGATGCTTTAGAAAAAGCAACTGACACAACGAAAAAGGAAAAGTTGGTCCTTGTTAGGGATCTAAATAGCAGACTAGGAAATGATTGTGAGACATACAAAAATATTTTGGGAAAATTTGGAGAAAAGAGCAAAGCTAATAATAATGGCAAATATCTGTTGGATTTCTGCTCAGGACATGGACTGGTTATTACTAACACCATGTTCCAACATAAAAATGTGCACAAATTCACATGGAGAGAAGTGGCAAGGAATAAGAAAAGTCTCATTGACTATGTTATTGTTGATAGTGATGTTTTTTTCCCTGGTGCAGGACACCAGAGTGTACAGAGGATTTGAAATTGGAAGTGATCACTATTTAGTCTTGAGCAGAATAAAATTGAATTTCATATTGAAAAGAATAACATGTAAGAAAGTTTTAAAGAGAATAAAAGTTGAGCAGCTCTCAGATGTGAACTGTAGACTAAAATACACAAAGATTATTGAAGAAAAAATGAAAGAGTTTGAGAAAAGGAATCAAACCTTGGAGATTCAGTGGCAAGCCTTGAAGAAAACCCTCATTGATTCAGCTAGAGAGGCATGTGGTGAAGATGTCTGCAAGGATAGAAAAATTAGAACTCCATGGTGGACACAGGAAGTTAAAGAGGCAGTGAAGGAAAAGAAGAAAGCATATCAAAAGTTCCTGGCAAATAAGTCAGCTTGTGCTCTTAGAGAATACAGAGACAAATGCAAGAATGCTAAATACTGTGTAAAACTAGCTAAACAAAAGTCATGGGAGAACTTTGACAAGAATATAGAAAATAAATATCAAGAAGGTGGCAAAATATTCTGGAGGTTGTTGAAGAAGCTTAGGAATGGAGGAAAGAGTGCTGTAAAAGGAGTTAGAGATGATAAAGGTGACATGAAAACGAGAGACAAAGATATCCTTGAAGTATGGAGTAATTACGTTGAAAAACTGCTAAATGAAACAAGCAGTGATGACAGCACAGTGGTAAAAAAACACTGACCAGTCATGCAGTCAGGAATACATATCCATACTTGAAGTAGAAAAAGCCATCAAAGGCTTGAAATGTGGAAAGGCAGCAGAAGTAGATGATATTCGACCAGAAATGCTGAAGTATGGTGGTATAAAAGTCTTACATTGGCAGCATTGCATAGTTCAGAAAGCCTGGACAGAGGGACGAATTCCCGATGATTGGAGTAGAGCTCTCATAGTACCCATATATAAAAAGGGAAATAAAACTGAATGTGAGAATTACAGAGGTATTTCCCTACTGAGTGTTCCTGGCAAGATCTATGCAAGTATACTTGAGAAACGGTTGAGAAGAATTGTGGAAGAAAAGCTGGGTGAAGAACAAGCTGGATTCAGGCCAAATAGAGGGTGTCAGGATCAGATCTTCACTTTACGACAGATAGTCGAGAAAGCATGGGAATATAACAAAGATCTGTATTTAAATTTTGTCGATTTGGAAAAGGCATATGAGAAGGTACCAAGAGAGAGAAGCTATTCAATATGCTACAGTTATATGGTGTCAATGGGGCATTATATCAAGCAATACTTAGTCTTTATTTGAGTTGTAAGTCAGCAGTTAGAACTGAAGGAAGTACAGGAAGATGGTTTAATGTTAAATCTGGTGTGAGACAAGGATGTACATTATCACCTCTGTTATTCATTATCTATATGGATCACATTTCGAAGAAAAGTGGTATTAAACATGATATCAAAATTGGAGATATTAATGTCAGCTCTTTGCTTTATGCGGATGATGTTATACTTCTAAATAAATCCGCTACAAGTCTGCAAGATTCTCTGACTAAATTGAATAACTGTTGTAATAGATATGGTATGAAGGTCAGCAATAAAAAGACAAAGACAATGAAAATAGGCAGAATCATTGAAAATATCACCTGTGTTGTGAATGGAGAACCTGTGGAACAAGTAAAACATTATTATTATTATTATTATTATTCCGGGCAACTCCAAGGACTCCACAGGCTCATCGAGGGAGGCCCTAACACCATGTCAAGAACGACTATTGTACATTCACACAGTATCTATCATACCTCGCCTTGAACTCATTCACGGTCGTAGCACCCACAACAGACTCTGGCACTTATTTATTCCACTCATTTACACTCTCCAAGTAAAAAACCTAGCTCTAACACCCCTGCTAACCACATTCTTGCCTAGCTTCCATGTATGGCCCCTAGTCCTCCCACCACCAGTCCTATTCTCAAAAATATCTTCTGGATTAATCTTATAGAAACACTTCAGTAATTTGAATGTCTCAATCATATCACCCCTTTTCGGCCTATCGACCAATTTTTGCAACCCACAAATCTTCAACCTGTTCTCATAAGGTTCATTCCACAGACCTGCTATCATCTTGGTCACTCGTCTCTAGATCCTCTCCACCTCCTCCCCATCAAGAAGAAACCCTGGAGCCCATATCTGGGCACAGTAGTCTAGATGGGGTCTTATCAAGGCTCGATACAGAGGAACAACTTATTTGTCCCTGCATGTTAAAGTATTTTTCAGAAGCCAAGTGATTTGATGAGCTGATTTAGCCACTTTTGCAATGTGCCCCCTAATCTTCAATTCCCTATCCACCAACACTCCCAAATCCCTTGCCTCATCTCCTGGAGTACGGTTCCACCAATGTGATATACTGCTGCTATTCTTTTCATCCCAAAATGCATAACCTTACACTTTGCCACATTAAATTGACATCCATTTTCCCTAGCCCAGTCCTCCAAACTATCCAAATCATCCTGTAAAATTTTCACATCCTGTGCACTCACAATTGCTCTACCCAACTTTGCATCATCAGCAAACAAGTGAACACTTCCTCTCAGATCCTTTCCTATATCATTGATGAACAAATTGAAAAGTAGTTGTCCAAGAACAGAGCCCTGCGGCACACCACTAGTCACAAGCTGTCTTTTGGACTCAACTCCTGAATAAACCACTCTCTGGTATCTCTCCATCAACCACCCTCCTATCCATCTCACCAACCCTACATCCATCCCCATCTGCTCCAGTTTACTGATTAGAGTTCCATGTGGTATCGTGTCAAAGGCCTTTGCAAGGTCCAGTAGAATCACTGTAAACCCATTACCCTTATCCAGTTCAGCCGTCACTGTGTTATAAAACGTGAGCAAGTTACTGGGGCATGATCTACCCTTCACAAAACCATGTTATCCCCCATACAGTATCCCATTTTCATCTATCCAATCCTGTATTCTTTTCTTGACTAATTTCTCCAAGACCTTGACAACGATTCCTGATATGCTAATCGGTCGATAATTTACAACAGCAGTCTTGGAACCTCCTTTATGCAGTGGAACTATTTTCCCCTCTTTCCACCCTCTCAGAACTAACCCAGACCCGAGACTGAAATTAAAAAAAATTGTCAAGGGTACTGACAATTCTTTAGCCACTTCACATACGACACGAGCTGGTATACCATCCAATTCCACAGATGTATTGACATCGAGGTTATGCAATAGACTACTCACCTCCACTTCATTCACCACAATTCCCGTATAATCTATTGGTTCATTCATTTCCATTGTCACCACCAAGATGATATATTCTTGCAAAGTGTTCACTCAGTAACTGAACTATATCAACTGATTCGGTTACCTCCCTACCATCGGCATTCTTTAAAATCATTCTGCCATATACATTTTTTCTTTTACTTGCAACATATCGAAAAAACTGTTTAGGATTCTCTTTAGCCTCCAAGGCCAATGTTCTTATGTAATCCTTTTTTTGATTTTCTTACCACACTCACTAACCTTCTGGCATGCGCGTTATACCGTTTGTGTGCCTGCCAGTCACCTTTCTCCTTAAATTTCCCCCATAGTTGTTTCGTGTTTTACGGCTCAAGCTTCAATTTAACCCCTACTTGATTTATTATTCGGATTCTAGGTATACAGTCAGTCATTGCTTCATGCAAACACTTCTTAACTGCCTCCCATGCACTATCAACTTCTAGCCCTTGCAATTGTACATGCCATGGCACTGAACTAATCAAACTCTTAAGCTTGTCATACTTACCAGCCTGATAATTCCACATGTACCCTGTCGTAATTGTAAATTCCACACCTTCAGCCACCTCCCAAGTCAAGACCCTATGATCACTCTCACCGATTGGTGGCAATGTGGTCATATTTGTTACAGCCAATTCCTCAGATGCAATTACTAAGTCAAGCACTCTCTGATCCCTAGTATTTTCCATTACATGCTGCTGCAGATAGTAATCCCATAATAACTGCATAAAATCCAATTCCTTCCTCCCGTATGTCCTCTCCTCACTCCAATCAATGCGACCATAGTTGAAATCTCCCATAATAATTACCCTCCTTCCACTCATTTCTTCTATTTGCTTGTGCATACTGTCTCCAACATCTTTTCCATCACCTGGTCTATAGCAGCACCCAATTGTATATTTTGTTCTGCTAGCCACAATCTCACACCAAATGGCCTCAAATGTGCTCTTTTCTCTATCCTGCAATTCAACTTCTATTCTCCTTGGCTGCAGCTCATCAGCTATCATCAACAATACTCCTCCCCCCATTTTATTCTCCCTGTCATTCCTGAACACATTATACCCATCACATTCAATCCCACTAGCTATATCATTTACAGTCAGCCATGTTTCAGTAATGCCAATAACCTGTGGTCTGGAAGTGCCAATCATGGCCAAAAATTCTTCCTTCTTGTTCCTAATACTCCTAGCATTAGTGTACATGAATTTCAGACCCCCATTAGCCCCATCCCTACCTTGATGCCTTATACTAACTATCCCATTCTGATTTGTTGTCCTTATTCGCTCGGGCATATTATACTCATTCATACACTCAACTTCCTCCCTAAGGTCTGCATATCTACTCCCCCCACCTTAATAAATCTAGTTTCCCAGATTCTGCACATCCACTTCATTCAACAACACTTTTTCAAGTCTACTTACACCGAATCCATTCAAATGCAAGCCATCCATCTTATATAGATCCTCTTGTCCATCGAACTCAGTCCACACGTTCACAAATTCCACACCACTCGTCATACATAACCCACGCATAAAGTCATTTGCAATTATGGTCCTCCTTTTAAACACTTCACTGTCATACCGCAGAAAAAGACTAATCATCCTAACTCTCTCACTCTTTTCTTTTGCTACCTCAAACAATTCATTCAGGTCCTCTATCATTTCCATTTTATCTCCTTTCAAATCATTCATACCTGCCACAACAATCATTTCTTTCACCCTTTCCTTTTGCTCTCTAATAGACTCAGTTACGTCCTTGATGGTCGCACCAGGTTGGTACGATTTTGTCAAATCCTCTACTAACACATCTCGTACTAATGAGTCTCCACACAGCACTCTTTCCTTCATTTTGTTTAAGTTCACACTCATACTCTTATTTTTCCCATCATACTTTTTATTATTGGCTGGTACACTCAGTAGACTTTTGTTCCTTTATTATCATCTAACCATACTCCGACCGCACTCCGCAAAGCGTACATTTCGCAGATAGTACACTGAATCATCTCCTTTATATTGCCGTTATTGAATAATGATGGCGAACCATCATTACTGGCCACCATTTTCCTTCTTACGGGAGCCATACTCACTTCTAACGTATTTAATCAAATTATAAAATGAAACACCAAACACACACAAACAGACACACTAAGATAAGCAAGGCAAACAAAACTACATAATATTCAAGTAAATCTGTCAATGATAACTTAACACTTATCTTATCAGGAGCTCTCAATGAACACTATGCACTCTAGCGGCCCAGCTACTTAGGCACAATTTTTAGTGAAGATGGTAAATTAGATATAGAAATAGACAACAGAATCAGCAAAGCTGGTATGGTAGGAAGTCAAATGAATAAATTCATATGGAATAAGAGAGAAATTAGTCGGAACACTAAATTAGCTTATACAAGACAGTGTTCAAACCAGTTTTAACTTATGGATCTGAGAGCTTTGTCAGAAATAAAACATTTGACCAAAGACTAGAGACCACAGATATGAGAGTCCTGAGAAAGATTAGAGGCATGAACAGATGGCATCAATGGCGATATCATATTAAAAACGAGGATATTAGGAAAGAACTTGACATTGTCAGTATCCAGGAATGCATTAGCAGAGCTAATCTCAGGCGGTACGGTCACTTAAACAGAATGGGCAAAGAAAGATTAGCAAAACAAGTGTCCTCTGCCAGATTGGCAGCATAACGACCCAGAGGAAGACCAAGATATAGGTGGATTGATACGGTACAAAGTGCCTTAGACGATAGAAATATAAGATCTGATAATGTTGGAGTCTTGACAAGTAACAGACTGATTTGGAGGAAAATTGTAGATAGGAAGTTAGTAATGATGTAATTTTTTTCATGTAGTACTATCATATCCTGTACACCCCTTGAGGGTACATGGCAGGAATTTGATGATGATGATATCTAGTCTTTCTGTATTAAAACAGTTTGACTAAGCTTGATGCATGCAGTGCTTTGTGGTTACCATGGCAATAACATATGTTACCAAGTATGCAATAATATAAAGAAGAAAAAAAAAATTGGTGATCCATTCTGAGATCAGCTCTCAGTAGCTAAGATGCTTTGCATGTCCATATCATGCCACAGTTACATAGACAACACTTTCATTTGGTGGAAAAAATTTTAAAGTGATTGGGGAAAATTGAATACATAGGAGCTCTACAATTTTACTTAAAAAATTCTTTAATGGCTTTTATTACCAAATGAATAGGCAGAGCTCCTTTAGTCCTAACTTTTTGAAGACTAGTTGACAGCCATCAACTAGGTTGATGGCTGTCAACCTTTTGGGGAAAAAAGGATTAAAACCAGGTTTATAAAATTTCTTGGTATCTATCCTGAGATTTTTATTTAATAAGGTTTAAGCACCTTTTGGCAAGTATTTACTGATAGTGAGTTCAAACTATCAATAAATCAAAGCTTTTTTTTGTGGGAGGAAGAGAAAATGGAAGAAAACTGCCACCATCTTGTGATCCTAAATCCTAATACTTTTATTATTATCTGTAATAGTGTGAGTTCTATGTTCAGTTTTCTCAAGATGTTGGATTAAGAACCTGAGTTTGCAGGAGAGGGAACCCTACTTGTATGTGTGCAAGAGATCGACTAATTCAGAAACCAGTCAAAGAAAGGCTTAAAAAAATTGCGTCTAATCATTGAATAGAATTGAACTTAGAATGCTCTTTTTTCAAGTGACCCAGCTATGGATGCAAATGTCATTTCCACAGAGCTATCCAGGCACCTTATTTTAATTCTTTTGGATTAAAATTTAATTACATATTTAAAATTAAATAAAAATAATAAAGTCATTGATATTTTAGTATGTTATTATTATTATTATTATTTCGGGCGACTCCAGGGAGTCTTTAGACTCATCGAGGGAGGCCCTAAACATCATGTCCACACAACTATACGACATTCTCACAGTATCTATCATACCTTGCCTTGAACTTGCTCACTGTCATAGCACCCACAACAGACTCTGGCAGCTTATTCCACTCGTTTACCACTCTAAAAGTAAAAAACCCAGCTCTAACACCCCTGCTAACCACACTCTTGCACAGCTTCCATAGGTGTCCCTTAGTTCTCCCACCACCAGTCCTGATCTCAAAAATATCCTCTGAATTAATCCTATAGAATCCCTTTAGCAATTTGAATGTCTGAATCATATCTCCCCTCCTCTGCCTATCAACTAGTTTCTGCAACCCACAAATCTTCAACCTGTTCTTATATGGTTCATTCCATAGACCTGCTATCATCTTAGTCACTCGCCTCTGGATCCTCTCCACCTCCTCCCCATCAAGAAGGAACCGAGGTGACAAAATCTGGGAACAATAGTCGAGATGAGGTCTTATCAAGGCTCAGTACAGAGGTACAATAACTTGCTTGTCTCTGCTCGTCAAGGTATTTTTCAACAACTAAGTGAGTTGATGAGCTGATTTAGCTACTTTTGCAATGTGCCCCCTAAACTTCATCTCCCTATCCACCAACACTCCCAAGTCCCTGGCCTCATCAATCTCCTGGAGTACAGTTCCACCAATGTGGTATACTGCTGCTAATCTTTTCACCCCTAAATGCATAACCTTACATTTTGTCACATTAAATTGACATCCATTCTCCTTAGCCCAGAACTCCAATCTATCCAAGTCATCCTGCAAGATTTTGACATCTTCTGCATTCACTATCGTCCTATCCAACTTTGCATCATCAGCGAACAAATGAACTGTTCCACTTAGATCCTTCCCTATATCGTTAATGAACAGATTAAACAGCAGTGGTCCAATAACAGAACCCTGCGGCACACCACTAGTCACAGGCCGTCTTTTGGACTCTACTCCTGAATAAACTACTCTTTGATATCTCTCCATCAACCACCCACCTCACCAACCCTATATCCATTCCCATAGGTTGTAGTTTACGGATTAGAATTCCATGTGGTATCCTGTCAAACGCCTTTGGCAGGTCTAGCAGTATCACTGTAAACCCATTTCCCTTATCCAGTTCAGTCGTCACCTTGTTATAAAACTTGAGCAAGTTACTGAGGCATGATCTACCCTTCACAAAGCCATGCTGTCCCCTGTACAGTATCTCATTTTTATCAATCCATTCCTGTATTTTTCCCTTGACTACTTTCTCCAAGACCTTGACAACGACTCCTGATATGCTGATCAGTCGGTAATTTGCAATCATAGTCTTGTATCCTCCTTTATGCAGCGAAACTATTTTCCCCTCTTTCCACACCTTCGGGACTAAACCAGACCCGAGACTCAGATTAAACAATATGGTCAAGGGCACTGATAATTCCTTAGCTGCATCACGTAAGACCCGTGCCAGTATACCATCCAATCCCACAGATGTATTCACATTAAGGTTCTGTAATAGACTATTCACCTCCACTTCATTCATCACAATTCCTGTATAAACTAATGGTTCCTTCATTTTTTCAATGTCACCACCTGGATGATATACTTTTGCAAAGTGTGCACTCAGTAACCTCCTTACCATTGTCATTCCTTAAAATCATTTTGCCATGTACAGTTTTTTTCTTGCTTGCAGCATATTGAAAGAACTGTTTGGGATTCTCTTTTGCTTGCATAGCTAGTTTCCTTTCATAATCCACTTTTGCTTTTTTTTACCACGCTCGTTACCCTTCTGGCCTGCACTTTATACCGTTCGTGTGCCTGCAGGTCACCCCTTTCTTTACATTCCTCCACAGTTGTTTCTTTTTTTGCAGCTCAAGCTTAATGGTGTTATTCATCCATTTAACCCCTACTTGTTTTACTATTCAGACCCTAAGTATACAATCAGCCATAACTTCCTGTAAATGCTCCTTGACCACTTCCCATGCTCTATCGACGTCCAGCCCTTGCAGTTGTACATGCCATGGCACTGATCCAAGCAATCTTCTAAGCTTGTCATACTTGCTAGCATGGTCATTCCACATATACCCTGTTTTAATCGAAAATTCCACACCTTTAGCCACCTCCCAGGTCAAGTGACCTTATGATCACTCTCACCAATAGGTGGCAATATGGTCATATTCATTACAGTCAAATTCTGAGATGCTATTACCAGGTCAAGCACTCTCACACCCCTAGTATTTTCAATTACATGCTGTCTCAGATAGTTATCCCTTAATAATTGAATAAAATCCATTTCCTTCCTCACGTGTCCTCTCCTCCTTCCAATCAATGTTACCATAGTTGAAATCCCCCATAATAATTACCCTCCTTCCACTCATTTCATCAATTTGTTTATGCATACTATACATAATAGATAGTATAAATCTATTATGCTATAGATATATACTATCTATGGCATAAATATATATGCTATAGATAGTTGGGTGCTGCTATCTATAGCAGCACCCAACTGTATATTTTATTCTGCCAGTCTCAATCTCACACCAAATAGCCTCAAATGAGCTCCTTTCACTACCCTGTGATACAACTTCAATTCTCCTTGGCTGTAGTTCATCAGCTATCATCAATAACACCCCTCCCCCCCATTTTATTCTCTCTCTCTCTCTGTCCCTCCTAAACACACTATAACCTACACATTCTATCCCACTAACTATATCATCTTCTGTCAGCCATGTTTCACTAATGCCAATAACCTGTGGCCAGGAAGAGCCAATCAAGGCCAAAAATTCTTCCTTCTTGTTCCTAATACTCCTGGCATTAGTATACATGAAATGCATTGATGCGTTATTCTAAATGTCCCATTCCCATTTTTTGTCCTTAGTGCCAGCTCGGGTACATTATATACATTCTTACACTCAACTGTCTTACTGATGTCCGCATATCCACTCCCCCCCCCCCCCTCCTTGGTAGCTCTAGTTTCCCTGGTTCTGCACATCCATTTTCACTTCATTCAGCAACAATTTTTCCAGTCTCCGCACACCAAGTCCATTCAAATGCAGGCCATCCATCTTGTATAAATCCTTTCGCCCATCAAACTCATTCCACACGTCCACGAATTCCACACCACACCGTCTGCATAAACTGCGCATAATGTCATTTGCGATTATGGATCTCCTCCTAAACTACTCTCTGTCATACCGCGGCAACAGACTCACCATTCTAACTCTGTCACTCTTTTCTTTTGCTACCTTTAACAATACTTTCAAGTCCTCTCTCATAAAAAATTTATCACCTTTCAATTCATTCGTACCCGCCACAACTATTAATTCTTTCACCCCCTGTTTTTGCACTCTAATACTCTCACTTACATCCTTAAATTTCGCACCCGGTAAGTACGATTTAGTTAAACTCCCATGTATCACTCCTCTTAATAACGAGTCACCATACAACACTCTTTCCTTCATTTCAGAAACTCTCCTACTCTTACGCTGTTTATTTACATTAGCCGAATCACTCTGAAAAGAGTTTTGCAGGTGCTCTAATTGCCGCTGCGCATTTTGTATCACTGCGTGTAACCTAGCGATCTCACTTCCTACAAATAATTCTTCATTTTTTTTATCATTCAAACCATTTTCTCTCTCTGTATAGTTTTCAAAGAAAAAGATCAAAGAAAGAGCTTTCACTCTTTCTTTGATCACCGCTCTCATTGCCATCTTGTACATCGCAATTCCCTATCAAGCCACTATTTTCACTCACATTCTGGCTTTCTTCAACCATAACTGTCTCACAACCTGACACATACTTCAACTCCTCACTCTGCTTACACTTTCTGTACATTCTCCCATCACTATCACTTTCAATCCAAACTCCAGCCTCATTCGGGAATGCATACATCCCACACACATCACATTGGACAAACTCTCTGACATTATAGTTTTTGAACAATGGAATTTGAATCTTGTACATCGCAATTCCCTATCAAGCCACTATTTTCACTCACATTCTGGCTTTCTTCAACCATAACTGTCTCACAACCTGACACATACTTCAACTCCTCACTCTGCTTACACTTTCTGTACATTCTCCCATCACTATCACTTTCAATCCAAACTCCAGCCTCATTCGGGAATGCATACATCCCACACACATCACATTGGACAAACTCTCTGACATTATAGTTTTTGAACAATGGCGTCGTATTTTTGGATGCCATTATCTTACGTCCCATTGCTGCCATATTCAAATCTATGAAACGTATAGTTAAATACTAAATTAAATAACGGAATTCACACAGACACAACAAGCTACCAAAATTAGACAATATTACGTTATGATTTTAACCTATATTCTAATTTTCACTCAAAATTATACTTAGCTTTTGGGAGCTCTCTGAAAACACAACCGACCGTCTAGCCCTCTAGTGGGCTTCTGTTGCTTATATTGAAACTAGTAGCGATCAAGAAAACTTCCCCTATGAATATTTAGAAAACATATAATAAGTAGCACTCTTATATATACAGTTATATCTGTCGGCTGTAGCAATTTTTTCATAGCATATAAAAATTTGAAAAAACCAAAGCTGCTGTACACAATAAATCCCGGTTAGTTTAAAGCTTCAAGCAGCTGGAAATTCTCAAATTAAACAAATCTAAATTACATATAAAGATTTCCACAAAGTTTCCTTTTAGAATAGCATTGATAGTATAATATCAGCATAAGCTGTGGGATACTTAGGCAAGGGATCAGAGTATGCCACCTTTACCACAAGTTGCCTGCGGCAAGTGTCTAACTTGCAGCCCCCCCAACCCAAAAACTTTTACAAATTTAAATGTAACAAGTTAAATTTTACTAAATGCATTATGTTAAATACTTACTATTGATACCATCAAAATGAGTTGCAGAATTTGTTTCTAAAGCAGCGTATTATCAAAATTTAAAAATACAATATAAAATAGCAGACTTTTATATATATTTATTTATTTTTATTTTTTACATTTTGCGCCCCGAACCTAGTTGCACCCGTGGCGGGCACCTCTTTCGCCATGCCCTCGTTACGGCTGAAAATACTTCAGGCGCAAACTTAGCTCACTTGGAAAAAAAGGAGTGAAACCAAATTTATAAAATTTCTTGGTGTCTTTGATATATAGTACACCCAAGGTAAAAAAAACTTTCTACATATTTCTCTAATCCTGAGATTTTTATTTAATAAGGTTTAAGCACCTTGTGGTAACTCGTATAGGTAAATATAAGTTCTGCATTACTTCAACTTGGGTATCACCACCTCTGGGTCTGGCTCCCACTGATGTGCTTTTGCACAGAAGTGGTTGCCACTGAGGTGTGAGAGGCTCTGCTTGGGGGGGGGGTAGGTCTTTGCCTGTCTCTCAGTGAGGTCACTGCTGAGATTATGGCTGTGCTTGGTGGTGGGGTGAGCCTGTCATTGAGTGGAGTCACTGCTGAGTTGGACGGTCCTTCGGTCACTCATAGAGAGTGCTCTGGGGGACTGCCTAATTTTTAGAGAGGTCTTTACTTAAACAGCACCTTAATAAAGGTCGAAAATTACCGGTCTGGGTAGTGACCCTTCCCATAATACATAGTATTATACATGTCAGTAAGGGGATGTGCTTTGTATTATGGGATACTTAGGCAAGTGATCAGAGCTTATGCCACCTTTACCATGAGTTGCTGCTGACCTGAAAATACTTCAGGCATAAACTAAGCTTACTTGCTTGTTTGCTTATTTGGGGGAAAAATATGTATATATACAGTTACACCCCGAGTTACGTAACACATGATTTACATTAATTCACAGTTACATAATAAATCTACTAGCATGTATGAACACATTTGCAGCTTTGCACAGGCGCAGCTTTGACAGCTTATTGCAATACAGTAGTAGATGCCTCGCTCGGTTAGCTCAGTCACTTGTTATCACTGCCAATTTCGTTGTTTTTTTACCCTTAAAATGGAATGCAAACGCAAAACCGAATGCGCTGGTAATAAATCTAAAAATCAAAGGTCTACAATTACTTTAGAAGAAAAGTTGAAAACAATTCGTATGTATGAAGGTGGGAAAATTCAATCAACAATAGCTTGGGAAATAAATCGACCTATTTCGACAGTGAATACAATGAAAGAATACAAAGTGAAGGATAAAGTTTGCATTGTTGAAAGCACAAAAGGTGCAGTAGCATTGAAGGGCACAATTATTACTAAGAAGAGGCTGGGCCCGATATCAGTTTAATATTTTTCATTAAAAATGGAAAATATCTGATTAATGGCAAAAAAATTAATGTAAGACAGCGATATTAGTAGCCATGGAACATTTTATTATATGTACGTAATTTACAAATTCGACTTATGCAAAATTCGAGTTACATAAAAGTTTACAGAACGCATTACTTATGTAACTCGGGGTGTAACTGTTATATATATTTTTTAAACTTTTATTTATAGCTACTGGAACAGCACTTTCCCACCGTACAATTACTTCTTGTGGTTTTTTTGTGGAAATTTTATCCCCCCCCCCCCAAAAAAAACAACAGAATTTAATTTTACAAAATATCATTATTGCTCTTTCATAGCAGCTCATTTTTACCTTATTTATTATTATTATTTTTTTTTTAATTTTTTTTTTTTGTAAGAACAAATCAGCATGGTCAAATGTCTTGCCAGTTGATAGGTACAACACCCAGTTAAACAATTCCCAAGTTGTTTTTATCAGGGAACTATCATGAACATGAAAAGTCAGCTATTGGAATAATCAGAAACTCAACAGACATCAATCAGAAAGAAGTGAAGCTAGCAGAGGAATTGCAGAAACACCATGTCGATACAACTACTGTTACCAAGACAAAAAATACATAAATAGATTATATACTTCTGAATACTATCTATGAAATGTTATAGTCATACATTACTGATCAGAAAAAGGAAGGAAGGGATAGCTATAGTATTCAACTATAAACATGAGATTAAACTTCTAGAATAACAAGCAATTTCATGTAAAAGAATTTGAATTTCAAATAGGAATTAGATGGCGAGACTTATTTGAGAGACTAATTGCATTCCTCTTGAATATTTCCTTCCCCTGTTCTGTCATTAACATTTAACTATGTTCCAAAGTAATTACTCCAGTCATTCAGAATATCTTTATCTTCAGTTTTTATGTCCAATTAACTTGTTACCATACCTTTTTCTACATTTCATTTTGAAGTTTTTGTTAATAGTTTCCAGAAAATTTTTGTCACCTTCATGATATTCATCTTTTTACTTCTTACCTTAAGTAACAGCAAAGGTTGTACTCTATCCTTAATAGATGGCAAAAAAGTTGGTTTCATTAATATGTTTAAACAAAAGATGAAATTTCTTAAGGATATGAGAAACATGTTCTGAAGATCCCTAATATTTCTGTTACAGTGATGATGGTTTAGACACTGAAATATTTGTATAATTAATTTTTTTTATGCAGCTCCCACCAGAAATCTATAGTACATTCATACCATGGGTGGGATAAGGATTTTTTTTTCCATTTTAATTATATATACATACATTTTTTTTTTTTTTTTTTTTTTTTTACGTAGTCCAGAAACCCTGCTTTAGAGACCAAACATGGAACTTTTTCAAGCTACTTCAGGCCTCCAATAAGCAGGACAGTGATCTCACACTGGACGATAACATATCTTCTAACTTTAAAGACAATCACAAACATTCATGCTCAAGACAAAATTCAGACTCATGACCTGTTGGAGAGCAGATATGCTAACCACTCAGCCAACCAGGCAGGCATTAAAATGTCTTTCCACTATGTTCCTATGTATTTTATGTTTCTATTACTTCGATGTTTTTGATATGCTTTCTTCTTTTTTAGACCTGTCTCTTTAAATCCTTGAGTCTATCACTGAATTTGGATTTTTTCTACCCTTTGGTCCTTGTTTTCAGATGCCTTGATTTTTACCTTGAATATGATTTATATATTTGGGTCTACAAATCATCTCTGAAAGTCGCTTGACTAATTCTTTTTAAAACTTTCTAACATACTTTTATTTATATATATTTTTTATATTATATTATATATATATATATATATATATATATTAGGATATATTAGGATAACCAAGCAATTTTATATGCTTGGTTATTTTAGCTCCTAATCCCAAGTATGCAAACAATTAAGTTTGCGCCTGAAACAAAGTTCAAGTCTAAAGATGGTACAACACCAGGGCAGCTCATTGTAAAGGTGGTTAAAGCTTTGATCACTATTCTTAGTATTTTCCATAATGTAAAGCACATCTCACTAGAAGATGTATACTGCAATGCATTATGGGTGGGGTCACTACCCAGACCGGTTTCGACCTTTTTTGAGGTCTCCTCAGTGAGTAGCTAGACCCTAAATACCAAGGTTTTAGTAATACAAAGCCTTATCAACTTTACCTATATAAGTTGCAACAAGGTGTATTAAGTTTTAATAAAAATCTCTGGAGGAGATATTGATGGGAATAAATTTTTAACTTGGGTATATTGTATATTAGGATAACCAAGCAATTTTATATGCTTGGTTATTTTAGCTCCTAATCCCAAGTATGCAAACAATTAAGTTTGCGCCTGAAACAAAGTTCAAGTCTAAAGATGGTACAACACCAGGGCAGCTCATTGTAAAGGTGGTTAAAGCTTTGATCACTATTCTTAGTATTTTCCATAATGTAAAGCACATCTCACTAGAAGATGTATACTGCAATGCATTATGGGTGGGGTCACTACCCAGACCGGTTTCGACCTTTTTTGAGGTCTCCTCAGTGAGTAGCTAGACCCTAAATACCAAGGTTTTAGTAATACAAAGCCTTATCAACTTTACCTATATAAGTTGCAACTGTATTACTAAAACCTTGGTATTTAGGGTCTAGCTACTCACTGAGGAGACCTCAAAAAAGGTCGAAACCGGTCTGGGTAGTGACCCCACCCATAATGCATTGCAGTATACATCTTCTAGTGAGATGTGCTTTACATTATGGAAAATACTAAGAATAGTGATCAAAGCTTTAACCACCTTTACAATGAGCTGCCCTGGTGTTGTACCATCTTTAGACTTGAACTTTGTTTCAGGCGCAAACTTAATTGTTTGCATACTTGGGATTAGGAGCTAAAATAACCAAGCATATAAAATTGCTTGGTTATCCTAATATACAATATACCCAAGTTAAAAATTTATTCCCATCAATATCTCCTCCAGAGATTTTTATTAAAACTTAATACACCTTGTTGCAACTTATATAGGTAAAGTTGATAAGGCTTTGTATTACTAAAACCTTGGTATTTAGGGTCTAGCTACTCACTGAGGAGACCTCAAAAAAGGTCGAAACCGGTCTGGGTAGTGACCCCACCCATAATGCATTGCAGTATACATCTTCTAGTGAGATGTGCTTTACATTATGGAAAATACTAAGAATAGTGATCAAAGCTTTAACCACCTTTACAATGAGCTGCCCTGGTGTTGTACCATCTTTAGACTTGAACTTTGTTTCAGGCGCAAACTTAATTGTTTGCATACTTGGGATTAGGAGCTAAAATAACCAAGCATATAAAATTGCTTGGTTATCCTAATATCCTAATATACAATATACCCAAGTTAAAAATTTATTCCCATATATATATATATATATATATATATATCTTATATATTTTTTATATTTATTATGATATTCACTTTTATCCTGCTCAAAACTAAATGGTTATCACTTCCTATTTCAAATCTCTTATGCATTCTTGTATCTTGAACCAGCATGAAGATATCACTTTAAACAGTACCATACAGCTCTTGTTGTTAGTGGTTATTTTCAACAATAATAAGAGTAAAATGTAAGTTTGATCTGACAAATAACAGATTAATATGGTAGAAAATTGCTGATAAAAGGCTAGTAATAATAATTATTATTATCTGAGACCTTCAGGGAGTCAAGGACTCATCAATGAAGGCCATATATCACCCACCCTTCTCTTATATATTATATAAGAGAAGGGTGGGTAATACCTTCTCTTATATATTTGTTCACGCTAGATGCACTCACTATTTCAACAGGCAAACTGTTACACTTACTCACTTCTCTGTGAAAGAAAAATCTAGCTCTTACCCCTTTCTTAACCTCACACAAACTTAACTTCCATGGATGCCTCTGTGTTGTTCTCTCCTTGCCCTCCATATAGTGAAAAATTTCATCAAATGATATCCTATAATAACCATTCAAAAGTTTATAGACCCCTCTCATATCATTTTTACAAGAGTTTACAGCCCCATACTCTCAGTCTCTCTCTCTCTCTCCTCATAATCTACATTCCATAATCCCAATATAATCATTCTCTTCTTTACATCTTTTCCACAGCTTCTTTATCCCCCCCCCCCCAAAACCCAAGAGACAAAATCTGTGTACAGGTGTCTAGGACCAGTCTATCAAATCCTTGTAAAGAGACAAAATGACTTGGTTACCCTTACATGACTTCCTTATCTGAAGATCATTGTGATGTTCATTTCAACATCACAATGATCCTCAAATGTATAATATGCCATTGAAAATCTCATTATGACCAAGTGCATAACTTTATACTTACTAATATTGAATTGAAACTCATTATCGTTTACCTCATTTCAAGCATATTCAATCATTCTGTGCTGGATATCAATAGTAGCCCTGATTGCCCTGCCTATCTTTGTATAATCAGCAAACAATTGAACATATCAAATCCTTCCTAATACCATTAATGTACAGATGGAATAGCAAAGGTCCAAGGACTAATGCCTGTCTGTCAATCAACTGTTTGCTTATCCAAGTCAAGCATTTATATTCCAATCCTTCTCTCGTTTGCCTTAGCAAAGTCCAAATAGTGCATCAATTCCCATTATCCAACTTAGCTGTAACACTGATATAAAATATGATCAAATTTCTAAAATATGACCTCCCTTTAATAAATCTGTGCTGTTAATTGCAGAGTATAGCTTGTCTGTCAACCTATTTCTGTATGCGAGTTCTTACCAGCTTCTCTAAAATCCTCGCAACTACTCTGGATACTAATAAGTAAGTAGTTTAGACACATGCACCACCCTTGTGATGCAAAAACTGGTGTATTATATATCATAAATTCTTTTCATTCCTATGGTATCTTTTCTGAGTTGAGACTCAAGTTATATAAACATTTCAAGGGCCTAGCCAATTCAGATGAACATTCCTTTAGCATGACTACTGATATTCCATCTGTCCCTATGTCAAATTCTTATTCAGGTTATGTAACAGCTCTTCAACCTTATTCTCATGCACCTCTATCTCTTCAACCTATATAGTAGCTACTCCATTGGATGAAGAGATAGAGATGTATGTGCACCATGTTACATATATCTGGTTGATATATCTTAGCCAAGTGAGCACCCATTAATTGCCAATCACATCAGCTTGTGAACATGAGTACCATTTGTATTCAGTGAAGTTATTCTTCCACATTCATGTTTTCTTTTACTTGCACCATAATGATGTTTTAAATTGCCTTTAGCCTGCACAGCCATTTTTTTTTTAGTACTCCGATTTAGCTTTCCATGCAATACTGATAACTTTGCTGGCCTGTGCTTTATATATTTCATGACTCCTCTCACTCTTATTCTCATGTTATTCCTTCCACAACATGTCATGGAGCTCTTGCATAATAAAGTGCACATCCATTTCACATCCACCCTGTTTGTCTTTCGAACTCTAGGGATACATTCAGATACTGCCTCATTTAAGCACTTTTTCAAAGTTTCCCATGCATGATATCTTTCCCATTCAGTAAAGGATACCATAGGACCAAAGATAGTATTCTCCTGAAATCATCATAATTTTCAGCTTTGCAGTTCAATGCCTAACCCTGTTCTGATTGAAAAATCTGCATAGTTAGCATCTTCCTAGAAAAGTATAACATGATCACTGTCACCAACTGGTGGTAAAATAGTCACACATTTTCACACTTTTAACCTCTCTGACACTATGATCCAGTTTAACACTCTTTGGCAGTGAGTTCCTTCTTTTCCACGGTACTTAAGGAAGTTGTCTTGCAACAACAACTCATTAAATTCTCCTCCATTTTTATTGGGACCTTTCTTCTCTAAAGTCAGTGTTTAGATAATTTAAGTCACCCATTATGATTACTGATTTAGAAGCCATTATGGTAATTTGGCAATGCATTTCATTGTGCTCAGCAGTTGAACCGACAAGTCTGTAGCATCATCCACCATATATTTCAGCCTGTTAGCCTCCACTTCACACCAGATAGCCTCAAACTCATTGCTACACAAGACATTATTATCATTATTACTTTCATGAGTTTCTACCCTAATTGGACTCGAGTCATCAGATTGTATTAGTATTCCTTCCTGTCACTTCTGTCATTCATAAAAGTACCTTTGCAGGTGAGTCCAGATACATCTGACTCTGACAATTTGCACTGTCAAAAATCTTTGGCCACAACATATTCACCAAAGTAATGAACTGACCTCCTATGTTTCTGGCACTGTTTTCATTTGCATATGTAACAAAGTACCACCTGGCTTTTTCTTATACTAAAATCTACAGTCTGCTTGACCCAGTAGGAAATCTTTCTGTTTCCTGTCCCCAGATGCACTCCAGAGGTCCAAACCTAAAGTATACATTTCCATCACTTCACCAGATAACTATGCTCAATAACATTCATATCATTATCATGATTGCATGTCATAGCTGAACTCACACACACACATTCTCACCATTCCTTCCATAATGATAAAGTTTCCCTGACTATGCATTAAGTCTAATCCCGGTAATTAATTTCTCTAAGCTCCTGAAGCCAAATCCATTCAAGTGTAGGCCATCTCTCTTATGCAAGTCTTTTCTACAATTAAACTCACTCAACACATCCATTTCTTCTACAGTCTGCACAATGAATCATTTGCTATCATATTCATCCTTCTTAACTCGGTACTTCCATGTCCTGATAGCAAACCAACAATGTTTACTCTCTCAACAGTCTTTCATATTTCATATCTGCTCTCATACTATTTAAATCTACCACTACTTAAATCATTAGTTTCGACAATCACTACCATCTGTTGGAAGTTTTTTCACTTGGTTATGCTATAAATTAAAGATACCAATAAATTATATACTTGATTTAATCAATTATCCAAGTGTAAGCTAACAAAGTTTGCACCTGAAGTATTTTCAGGACTAGGGCAACTCATGATAAAGGTGGTATGACTTCACATCACTTGCCTTAGTATCCCATAATGCAAAGCACATCTCCTTGTGGACATGTATAATGCTATGCATTAAGGGAAGGGTCATTAGACCGGTTTCGACCTTTATTGAGGTCTCTTCAGTGGTAGGCAGACTAAGAGGTGATACTAAGGTTGAAGTAATGCAGAAGTCATATTTTCATATACGAGTTGCCAAAAGGTGTCGCTTGGTGTTAACCAAGTGAAAGTTGTTGGAAGTTTTTTCACTTGGTTAACCAAGTGAAAATACTTCCAACAACTTTTCTCTAATCCAGAGTATTTAATAATAAGTTGTGTCACCTTTTGGCAACTTGTATATGAAAATATGACTTCTGCATTACTTCAACTTTAGTATCACCTCTGGGTCTGGCTCCCACTGAAGAGACCTCAGTAAAGGTCAAAACTGGTCTGGGTAGTGACCCTTCCCTTAATGCATAGCATTGTACATGTCCACAAGGAGATGTGCTTTGCATTATGGGATAGTAAGGCAAGTGATGTGAAGTCATACCACCTTTACCACTAGTTACCTCAATCCTGAAAATACTTTGGGCGCAAACTTTGTTAGCTTACACTTGGATAATGGATTAAACCAAGTATATAATTTTTGTTATCTTTAATTAATCACTACCATCTCATTTACTTTTTTTTTCTGTTTTTCTATTATATTTGTCACATCTTAATTTTTACCCCCCCCCCTCCAAGGAAAGTTCTAAGTAGTGACTCCACTGGCAAGCACAAATTTCATGATTGAATCACTACACCATGCCACTTCTTTTTCCTTATTTTAATTGACTTTCTTTGTTGTTATTTTTTTGATCAACTTCAGTGCTTCCTGCCTCTTTTTGATCTAATTATTTTTCTTGTTCAAGTTTCTTTAAATGTTTCTTTACTTTTTCTAATTCTCTAGTCAGTTTCTCATAATTTCTTATTTCAAATGTCAAATTATTATTATTATGTGACACCTCCAGGGAGTCCAAAGACTCATCAAGGGAGAGTGTGCCAAAAGCATCGAACGATTGATCCCTTCCAACTACCAGCTACCCTCAAACTTGCTTAACTTTTTGCGAGCTATTAGCTCTACCAATCGACCAACCTTCGATGACTTATTTTAAATTATCCTCACATATTCAACAATATTGCTGCAACATTTCTACTCAGTGGCACCAGGTTTTTCACACTGGTACACACTGGTCCTACATTGACTTGCTTTTGATACTGTCATGTTGTGTTGATCTTTTGTCATAATTTTTAAGACTTAAAAAGTAACTATATTTCTACAATTATATGCACTAACACAATAAATCTACTAAAATAAATACAATAATATGCTAAAGATACAACAACTGATCTAAGAAAATTATTATTATTACCCCAGATCCCATAGAGTCAAAGACTCATCTAGGAGACCCTTTCATTATACACACAGCTCATCATACCACGCCTTAAACACACTCAGATTCTCTGCAGACACTACACTCTCAAGCAAGGCATTCCAATCATTCACAAATCTGCATGCAAAAAACCTTCTTCTCACTTCCCTGCTCACAACCTCTCCAACATTGATCCTATAACAACCCCTGACTAACTTGGTGGTCGCTATTATATCACCCCCCCCTTCCTCCTATCTACTAGACTCTGTAAATTGCATCTTCTTAACCTTTCCTCATATTCGACATTCCAGAGGTCAGAAGCTACCTTAGTCAGTCGCCTCTGGACCTATTCCAACATCTCCTCGTCCTTTTGAAAACCAAATGACCATATCTCTGCACAGTAGTCCATGTGTGGCCTAATTAAAGCCTTATACAATGGAGTAAGAATCTCCCTACTTCTACAAGTCAGTGTCCTCTGCATTATTTCCAGAAGTCTTTGTGTTGTCCTCATAATTTTGGCAATGTGTCCCCTAAATTTCAGATCCTTATCCACTATCACCCCAAGATCTCTTATTTCCTCCACCTATGACAATATATTCCCATCAAGCATAAATTCTGCATCCCATCTTTGTTTTCCAAATTTTAAAACCTTACATTTTGCAACAATGAACTCACATCTCCATTCCCATACCCATTCACTCAATTTATTCAAGTCTTCTTATAAGGCCACAACATCTTCTCTACTCTTCATAGTTTGCTCGAACTTTGCATCATCTGAAAACAACTTAATATCTCCATCCAAATCTTCGTTAATATTATTAACATAAAAGTTAAACAGTAATGGCCCTAAAATAGATCCCTGAGGTACCATTAGTACCAACATGCTGATACTCAATAAATAAATAAAAAAAATCACCAATCTAACAGGAACTTCATAACAGCACATCAGCATGAACTTTGCATGGAAACTTTATCATTTTCCATATCATGCTTTTTGGGCTGTTGTCTTTATTATTATTACAACACACCTCCAAGGAGTCCAAAAGACACATCAAGGAAGGGCACCTACTCTACAACTCCCCATTTCCACCAACTACGGTGAACCATCAATGCCATCTACTGCCCATTACCACAACTAGTAATTTTTGTTCTGTAAATTACATGCGTTCTCAAGGCCAATTTGTCTGTTTACGAAATGAAAAACCTGAGTTTCTGGGAGGAAAAAAACCTGCTACCCCCCCCATATGAGATTGACTAACTCACTTTCAATTGAAAAAAAAACATATGAAGATTCCTCTCTTCACGATGAAAATCAAACTTAGGCCTTTTCCAATCAAAGGGCACAACGTACCATTTTTCTTCAATTGCACTATGGAGGTGCAATTACAAGTTTTTCTTCTGTCCCAATGTGGTCTCAAACCACCAACCTTTCAGTTAACAATGCCAATTGTGCTACAAGGCAGGTACTCATAAATATTTGCATTGCTTTCAGCAGTTTACTTTAGAAATAATAATTCATCATTTACTAAAATAAAGAGCCAAAAGGCTTCACTTTGGCGATGTAAATTTATAAAAATTAAGTGGATATTAAATACAACATTATTTCAAAGCCAAATTACAAAAAATACACCTCTCTGATGTTTCAAGTTCCTTAGTACTGAGAGTTTTTGTCCTCTTAAGGTTTCTGCCTGGTCTCTGATGAAAACCAAATAGTTTGAAACAACTGTCAGGCCAATGAAGCCTTTTCAAAATGGATCAATAGGAGAGGAATATATGGACGCTTGGGCATAGCGATCATCTCTCCTATGAGGTCCAGCTAGGGCAACTCATAAATATCGGCAAGTGTATTCCCGTAAACTCTCTGCTCAATTTCATACCAAACTTTCATAGTTTCTATATTTAGCTTTGAAATAATGCTGGATTTAATATCCACTTAATATTTCTAAATTCATTATTTAGAAATAAAAAAAATATTCTTTAGAAATGATAATTAGAAACTATAATAATAATTTTGTTTTGCAACTGATTTTTTAGATCATCCTTTGATTGGAATTCACCACCATATGATGTGCCAGATCTTTTTGCCAAACCAGGCACTCCTTGTGACAATTACAATGGATACTGTGATGTATTTCAAAAATGCAGAGAGGTATCACATTCTTAGTAGATATTTTTTTCATTTAGATTATTATATTGTTATGTAGATTTATCCTGTTGTTTGTGATTACTGAAATAACTTTCATTAATTGGTAAGGTTCTCTAATTGGATTTCTTTTTCTCTAGTATAATATATAACTAATAAAAAATACAAAAATGATCCTTAGGATTCAAGTATATATGTATTTTCAACTAATCTGAGATACAAGAAACTCTGTGTAGGTTTTCAAATGAAGGGAAAGGGTATTATCTTGCCCCTATGAAATATAGCATCAATTTCTGCAAAAATCAAGAGTACATCATTGTCATGTATGGACAAGTGAGTAAGAAAAAATAAAGAACATGTCATGTTTTTTGAGCAACTGAAGGTTGTAATACTTGGGAAAATGTGGGAAGAAAACTGTTCTGAAGAACAGAAGTAGATGGAATGAAAGAGGCTAATGAGAAGTTGATTCGGCAGATGTAAATATAGATGATTTACAAAACTGCAGGATTGATGGTTTACCAGTTAAGCAGAACAGTACCACTGGTAATGTTCTCATAATGTTCTGTATCAGCCATAAAAGAGACATCTGGTAGAAACAGGACATCTATCAAAAAAGTGAATGGAGCAAGTCTGTTGGGTGTGTGTGGGGGGGGTTATCTGTTAAGAGATTACCCTCATCAGAGTTGTTTAAAATGTTTGATGCTATGCTGATATGCCATCCCAAATGAAGAACAGTGTTCTAAGATTGGGTTAATTTGGGATTTATATAGAGGGGTGATCAGAATTAAGATATCCCTGTTTAAGGCCTTTTGTGGAGCACCACCCAGTGATCCAGATGCTGTGAAACTTTACAGGAATATGTTGTGCATCATACAGAAGTGATATCTGAGAAAAAAAAGTAGTTCCAAAATTCATCACCAGGGACATTGTAAACACCAAATGCACGGGATTTGCATATCAAGCAACTCAGCAGGTGCCAGGAGGGTTTAAAAGGATGAACACTGGATTTTTCACTTCCTTTGGTTGTTAATACTGCTCACAGTGATGGCCCTAACTTTGCCTCAACATACTTTTATTATTATTATTATTATTATTACGTAACACCTCCAGGGAGTCCAAAAACTCATTGAGGGAGGGCACCTACTCTACAACTCTCTGTCTCCACCACTCAATTCACCAACTACACAAACCAATGCCATCCACAGCCCATCACCACCACCACTAAAATTTCCACAAACATCCATGCCCACGGCAGGATTAGAACCCGCAGCCTTTTGGCTGGAGAGCGGATACACTAACCACTCAGCCAACCAGACCAGCCAGTCTGGTTGTGAAGCTGTACTATCTAAACAATTGCAATGCTGTTGGTGCACTCCACAAATTTTATCAGCTAAACAAAAGTTGAAAAGTTCCACTATTTGATTATATGGCTTGGTTGGCCAAGCGGTTAGTGTAACCGCTCTCCAGCCAAAAGGCTGCGGGTTCAAATCCCACAATGGGCATGGATGTTTGTGTTGTCTGTAGAAATACTAATGGTGGTGGCAGGCGGTAGATAGTTTTGGTGTAGGTGCAGTTAGTTGTAGTTGATGGAGACAGAGAGATGTAGAGCAGGTGTCGTCCCTCGATGAGTCTTTGGACTCCCTGGAGGCATCACATAATAATAATAACGATGATGATGATCAAGTGTTTTGAAGAAACAAAATCATTAGGGGTTGGACCCAGAAGAGGTTGTAAACCAATCAGTTTATAACAAGTGAATGAAGTTGCTACCACTGTTATTCATGGAGCAGGCCATGAATAATAGCATTGGTTCCTGCATTGCAACACTGTTATCAAGACACGTGAATGCGTCTTACACAACTGTCTGGAAGATTCTTCATTTTGACCTATTCAAGATAACCCTGACAAAGGAGTTGCACCCACAGGACTTTGAAAGTTGACTGATATTTGCTTTAACATTCCTTGCTCAATTGGAGTTGAACACTGCATGGCCATGGATGATTTTATGGGGAGATGAGGCTCTATTTCACTTGAATAGCCGTGAATAACCCACAATTGCTAGGTATGGGCTATGCAAAACCCACATGCAATCTAACAAATTCCTTTGCATTCACCCAGCATTACTGTCTGGTGGCAGGGTTACAGTTTCGTTTATCATTGAACCATTCTTTTTTCAGGGCATTTGCCAGTCGTGTCCTGTGACCTACTCAATTACTGCCGAGAGGTATTGTAATAAAATAAATAATTTCGTTGTGCCATACCTACAGCAGCACCTGTGATGGATTCAGTCATTTTCATGCAGGATGGGACCCCTCTACACACCAGTCAATCCGTACAGGAGGTTTTCTTCAAAAACAATTCATAGAAGCCAATGTAATCAGCCATGCACTTCCTGTTGTATGGCTGCCTCGTTCACCTGATCTGACCCACTGTGACTTCTGACTCTGGGGATTTCTGAAAGACGGGATTTATTGGAATCATCTTGATAATTTCTGAACACTGAAAGACAGCACAGCACAGCTGTGTGCAACAGCAGTCCCAAAAGCTGCATTCTGCTGTTGAACACATTGTGTAAAGGATGCATTTTGTTGCATACCAGGAACTGAAGCACGGTGAACAATAAAGCTCATGAGTGCATAAAAGAAATGAATAAAAATGTGTTATTTATGCTTGTGTCACTTTTCTCCTTCTTACACACACAGAAAAATTATCGGTACTACATCTGGTGCTATATACTACATCTAGTACCAGTGTTTTACCGGTATTACCAGTAAAACGTTTTGTAAAAAGGTTTTAAAATCTGGTGCTACAACCAGGTTTTACTGTTGTAAAACCTGGTTGTAGCACCCTGGTTTTGGAACTACTTTTTTTTCTCGGATATCACTACTGCATAACGTATTGCTCAAAGTTTCAGAACCTTCAGAAACCTTTAGAAGAAAAAAGACAGATGTGATGTGTGTCAGGAAAAGTTAGCAGTGAAAGTGAGCCCAAGAAGAGAAATATGATCTTGACTAGAGATTTGAGTATTATCAACAATAAAGGGGATGGGGTTGAAATTAGATATTTTTTATGAGAAATAAGGTAGAACTGTGTTGTACCAGTGAAATTCTAGGTTGTCTTCATCCTACTTAAGAATGGCATGATGATCAATATGTATGATATTGGTCATGTAATAATGGGAGGGCATCTGCTCTATAACTCTCCATCACTCCGCTAACTGCAATTACTTTCAGCAACACCAGCGTCATCTACTGCCAACCACCACCACTATTTTCACAGACAATCGCAAACATCCATGCCCATGGTGGGATTCGAACCTGCATCCTTTTGACTGGAGAGCGGATACGCTAACCACTCAGCCAACCAGGCTGGCATTTTGTAGTAGTTTTGGAATATTTGTCAAATGAATAAGAATGAAGTGTGCTATCATCAGCAGGACCATGGATAGAATTTGAGGTTAGTGAGAAGAAGGTAATTTATGGATAGAAGTACGTGCATGGACAAAAGTACTGCATTATTTGGAAAATCATCTACCATTACACACAAATATACACACACACACATGCAGCAAATGATGTGAAAAAAATTGTCACTCCATTTGCGAAGCATGAGCAGTAGACAATAAGATGTTAGTAATTTTGGTATGTAGGACTTTCTGTTCATCTTATTCAGATGCCCTGGAAATGAGTCACTATATTTTCTCCAAATCTTTCAGTGACTTGTGTATAAAAGTGGGTCAACACTAGCATGATATGATGTAGAAGCATTGTAGAATCTATATTGGTTGTTTGTGAGAAGTCGATAGGCCTCCACCAGGTGATGAAGTAGTTTCATGTTGGTGATTTTCTCCAGTATTTTCAAGAGAAGTGCAGTGAATTGAAGTTAAGGTAGTGGAATTGACAGTTGGATGACTGACTTGAGAATCAGGCTTTTTTTTTTTTTTTTTTTTTTTTTGGATTGGGCTCAGTATAGATTTGTTTCCATGTTGAGGGGTAGATGCTGGATGAATATGAAAAGATTTTAAGAATGATAGATGAATTAATGAACACAGTTTATCAGGGGGAAGCAGATATATCCAAGTTGTTCAGAATTATTCTGAGGTTTTGCTGACAAAAGTCCAAAGGAACTTGCAGAGCTGTTCTTGATAAAGATACTTTTGCTTTGGTCATCTATGCAGAAGTCCGAGGAAAAGAATGATACTAGATTGTCATCTTTCTGATGTTATAACAGTCTCATCTCAATGTGAGAGAGGTGGAAACATGGATGGACAGAAGTTGCACCCCAGCAGCCTTGGTAAGAGACCAAAGGGGATCAACTGCTATTTGAGCAGGAGGCAAGTTTTCTGCACTGGCCCTTCCAAAGTCTCATTTGGATTTGCTTATTGTCTTTTTTTTTTTTTTTTTGCAGCTACTACTTGTTGCAGTATATGCTGATTGTGATGATAGTTTTCATTTTGAGACACTTGTGATATACCACATTTTATCTTGGCTTGCTTTGACAAGCTTGTTGAAAATTATGGCTTAGATGGTGATCTGGAGTTTAGAGTAGAAAACAAGGAATGAATGCTTTCATTCTTTTAAGGTTACTCCTATCCTTAGGATGATTTCTCTGTTTACTCTTTTAATGAAAACACCCACTTTTACAGCTATTCAGTTACAGTGGGTTTGGATTAAAAGAGCAAACACAGAAAACATAATTATGTCAAATTAGATATTATCTACTACTTGCACAAATTATCTTATTTAATTATTATTATTATTCAGGCCACCATGGAGTCAAGAGACTCATCACGGGAAATCCTTCCTAGGAAACATGAAGTCTATCATACCACTCCTTGAACTCATTGACCGTTCTTGCTCTCGCCACTCTATCAGGCAATGCATTCCACGGTTCCACCGCCCTCCACGCAAAAAAAACCACTCCTCACCCTCTTGCTCACAGCTTCCTTTCCTGCTTTCCAGGGATGGCCCATTGTCATTTCTCCTGCCTGCTGCTCCACCAAGAGAAAGAACTCCCCAGTGTCCACCCTATAATTGTCTCATTGTCTCTCAACAGTTTAAAAGACCCAATCATATCGCCTCTCCTTCTTCTATCCACCAAACTCTGCAGTCCACATTTTCTCAGCCGATCCTCATAATTAACATTGTACAGTCCTGAAACCATCTTTGTTATCCACCTCTGCACCCTTTAAACCATTAAACAAAAAACTCATGGAGCCATCTTCTTTTTGCACCAGATAGTGGCTTAAGTAATTATATCTCTAAAATTACATGAAAGAGAATAAATTTAACACCGTTTTTTTTAAAAAATCCACCTTTATTGCTTCTTTACAATATAATATAGAAATATAGAGGCCTGTTATATTATTCGTCTGTCATGCTTTCATTGAGAAGCTTCTTATCTTTGCATTTCTGATTATTATTATTATTATTATTATTATTATTATTATTTCGGGCGACTCCAGGAGTCCTTAGACTCATCGAGGGAGGCCCTAAACATCATGTCCACACAACTATGCGATTACATTCTCACAGTATCTATCATACCTTGTCTTGAACTCGTTCACCGTCATAGCACCCACAACAGACTCTGGCAGCTTATTCCACTCATTTACCACTCTAAAAGTAAAGAACCCAGCTCTAACACCCCTGCTAACCACACTCTTGCCCAGCTTCCATAGGTGTCCCCTAGTTCTCCCACCACCAGTCCTGATCTCAAAAATATCCTCTGAATTAATCCTATAGAATCCCTTTAGCAATTTGAATGTCTCAATCATATCTCCCCTCCTCTGCCTATCAACTAGTTTCTGCAACCCACAAATCTTCAACCTGTTCTCATATGGTTCATTCCATAGACCTGTTATCATCTTAGTCACTCGCCTCTGCATCCTCTCCACCTCCTCCCCATCAAGAAGGAACCGAGGTGACCAAATCTGGGCACAGTAATCGAGATGAGGTCTTATCAAGGCTCGGTACAGAGGTACAATAACTTGCTTGTCTCTGCTCGTCAAGGTATTTTTCAACAACCAAGTGAGTTGATGAGCTGATTTAGCTACTTTTGCAATGTGCCCCCTAAACTTCATCTCCTTATCCACCAACACTCCCAAGTCCCTGGCCTCATCATTCTCTTGGAGTACAGTTCCACCAATGTGGTATACTGCTGCTAATCTTTTCACCCCAAAATGCATAACCTTACATTTTGTCACATTAAATTGACATCCATTCTCCTTAGCCCAGAACTCCAATCTATCTAAGTCATCCTGCAAGACTTTGACATCTTCTGCATTCACTATCGCCCTACTCAACTTTGCATCATCAGCGTACAAGTGAATTGTTCCACTTAGATCCTTCCCTATATCGTTAATGAACAGATTAAACAGCAGTGGTCCAAGAACAGAACCCTGTGGCACACCACTAGTCACAGGCCATCTTTTGGACTCTACTCCTGAATAAACTACTCTTTGATATCTCTCCATCAACCAACCACCTATCCATCTCACCAACCCTATATCCATTCCCATATGTTGTAGTTTACGGATTAGTATTCCATGTGGTATCCTGTCAAACGCCTTTGCCAGGTCCAGCAGTATCACTGTAAATCCATTTCCCTTATCCAGTTCGGCCGTCACCTTGTTATAAAACTTGAGCAAGTTACTGAAGTATGATCTACCCTTCACAAAGCCATGCTGTCCCCTGTACAGTATCTCGTTTTCATCAATCCATTCCTGTATTTTTCCCTTGACTACTTTCTCTAAGACCTTGACAACGACTCCTGATATGCTGATCGGTCGGTAATTTGCATCCATAGTCTTGGATCCTCCTTTATGCAGTGAAACTATTTTCCCCTCTTTCCACACCTTCGGGACTATTATTATAAAGCATCATGGAGTTGGATCAGAATTGTTATTGGAATAATCAAAAGGTTTACTTGATTTACACTTACTTTCGGTGATAGTTCACACTTAAATCATCAAAAAATGAAAACTGGAAGAAAACACTTGTATTCACAAGAATACACTCATGTATTCTTGTTGGTCTTGTTGCTTTTAACCAATACCAATACAGATCTAAACATTAACCATTTAGGTTAAAGATTCTATTAGAAATAACAGGTCTCATTTAAGTTAAAGATTTTGTTAGAAATAACAGGTCTTATTTAGATTTCTGTAAGTGGCACTTCACATGTTTATATTAGTTAAAACCAGGAATCTTGGTGAAGAAGTTTTTGCTTCTTCATATTTTACCAACATTAGTTGGATTATTATTATTATTTATTTTATTTATATCATCTTCTGAGGAAAATTTTTTGATCTACAATGTGATTGAAATTATGTTTTTCATTTTTGTGTTAGGAAGGAGTTAAGTAAAGAGCATTGTATACAGTTGTAGGATGAAAGTTATGTACACATGTCTCTCTCACACACACACACACACACACACACAGAAAGAGAGAGCACCCAGTCTCCTGTACAGTGTATGGCCTCAGCATTGTTCCCTGCATACCATAATACTCAGGCTCCCTAAGTATGATCTGGCAGAGTAAATACTAAATACCAGTCCTCTCAACAAGGAATTCACTAGTTGATTGGGAGACATTACCATTGGTTTGGTCTCATGTGCTATCATTATGAAATGAATATATGCAGTAATTTAGCATGTGTTTACAGGGTGTCACCCATACTACAAGTAAGCAGAGGATGAGGAAAAACTAGAAACCTTACTCTGGAAACTAAATGTGGCAACAGCCACTTTGGACCTACAGTGAGCAAAGGCTGTGGTGCATTTGTTATAACCAACCCATCCACGCAGTTATTTTAAGTTTTGTAAATGCAATACATAATTGAATTTGGAATATGCAGATTTCCATGTTTGATTATTCAGTACATTCACACAAATCTCTTATTATTATTATGCAGATGCTTCCAGGGAGTCTAGGGCTCAGCAAGAAGTCCTTTTCTAGGTCACAGAGTGACCTGGAAAAGAAATATCTATCATATCCTTCTTTGAAAATATTCACTGATGATACACTCATTGCATCTATTGGTAGTCTATTCCACACACCCACCACATATACTCCCTAACCACATCCTTACTCATTTTCCAATGGATGCATCCCCCCCCCCTCTTACCATGAGCTGTAAAATCATCCATGCTGTAAAAACTCTTCACTAATATTCAGTAGACATATACTACAGTGAACATCACTTTAATGAAATGGTATGCTGCAATGAACTGCAGATGTTAAACATGTAATCCCAACTGTCCTGTTTTAAGTTATTGCAAACAACAAATGCACAAACCCTTCATTACAGAAAACTAAATTTCCTCACAAATAATGTCAAAATGCATGTCTCAAAATAGATGTTGGAGTAATGCTATGCAATGTACTGCATAAAATTATTTGCATATTATATTAAAACTAGAAAAAAAAGGGGGAGATGGGAGATGAAACTAGATTTTTTACTTTATAAAGTAATTTCATATTTGGTATTGTATTATTTAATAAATTTTAAAAAAAATCCAAATTTATCTTTGTTTTTGCCATTTCTATTGACAGAAACTAAATCAAATTCAAATTGTGAATAAAGACACAGATGCGAACAACAAAATTTTCATGTTTTCTTATCTGTAGTAAAAGAAGAGGGAGAGGAAGGTTAAATCAAGAACAGAAGGTTAAACCTTTTGTTTTAAACCCAGGAGGGTTTAAAACAGAAGGCTAATAAAATAAATATATTAAATGTTTTATAGTCAAGACAACATAAACTTCTATTGAAGAGTGATAAATTTGGAGAGACAAGGAACTGAGGTCAGTAAATGAAGGAAATGGCTGAAATAGAACAAAGGAAATGGCAGTGGTAGAAAATATATATATTATACTTCAGCACCCAAACTGTGGGCCGCACCCCCTTGGGGGCCGTTAGTTTTGTTGAGGGGGGAGCTGTGAAATAATGAAAACAAATTTAAAATGTTTTAAGACTCAGTAGATATTTTTTATCTTAAAAGAAACATTTAATTTTTATTATTTATTATTTCTTTTTTTTTTTTTTTATATTTTAATGAAAAAATTCACACATTGGTGTTGGTTCACAAATTTTGCTTCCTGCGTATTTCAGCGCTTGATGATTATTAGTAAATATATGCTTATTCGTATAAGTTTCATTTCAAGTGTATCGATAAGAAGTATAAAAAAGTTTACAAAAGCAAAATCTTGCCTCATTTAAAACGGCCAAGTTTTTCGCTCTTTAAATTAATGTTTCATTGCTAGTGTATACAGGTGCAATGATGCACGGGAAAGAAATACGCTTGGTGTGTATGTTTTGTATTGAATATAAATATTATAATAATATGTCGTTATACTTGACAGAAAATTATATTCTTGTTCTAATTCTACAACCTAGCATCATCAACATCATCAAATTCCTGCCATTACCCTCAAGGGGTGTACAGGATTACATCATTACTAAATTCCTATCTACAATTTTCCTCCAAATCAGTCTGTTACTTGTCAAGATTCCAACATTATCAGATCTTATATTTCTATCGTCTAAGGCACTTTGTACCATATCAATCCACCTATATCTTGGTCTACCTCTGGGTCGTTATGCTGCCAACTGGCAGAGAACACTTGCTTTGCTAATCTTTCCTCCCCCATTCTGTTTAAGTGACCATACCACCTGAGATTAGCTCTGCTAACGCATTCCTGGATGCTGACAATGTCAAGTTCTTTCCTAATATCCTCATTTTTAATATGATATTGCCATTGATGCCATTGTTCACACCTCTAATCTTTCTCAGGCCTCTCATTCTGCAGTCTCTAGTCTTTGGTCAAGTGTTTTACTTCTAACCCAGCTCTCAGATCCATAAGTTAAAACTGGTTTGAACACTGTCTGTATACAGCTAATTTAGTGTTCCAACTAATTTCTCTCTTATTCCATATGAATTTATTCAGTTGACTTCCCACCATACCAGCTTCGCTGATTCTGTTGTCTATTTCTATATTTAATTTACCATCTTCAGTAAAAATTGTGCCTAAGTAGCTGAAATGTTTTACTTGTTCCACAGGTTCTCCATTCACAACACAGTTGACATTTTCAATGATTCTGCCTATTTTCATTGTCTTTGTATTGCTGACCTTCATACCATATCTATTACAACAGCTATTCAATTTAGTCAAAGAATCTTGCAGACTTGTAGCGGATTTATTTAGAAGTATAACATCGTCCGCATAAAGCAAAGAGCTGACATTAACATCTCCAATTTTGATATCATGTTTAATACCACTTTCCTTCATAATGTGATCCATATAGATAATGAATAACAGAGGGGATAATGTACATCCTTGTCTCACACCAGATATAACATTAAACCATCTTCCTGTACTTCCTTCAATTCTATCTGCTGACTTACAACTCAAATAAAGACTAAGTATTGCTTGATATAATGCCCCATTGACACCAATATAACTGCAGCGTATTGAATAACTTCTCTCTTGGCACCTTGTCATATGCCTTTTCCAAATCGACAAAACTTAAATACAGATCTTTGTTATATTCCCATGATTTCTCGACTATTTGTCGTAAAGTGAAGATCTGATCCTGACAGCCTCTATTTGACCTGAATCCAGCTTGTTTTTCACCAAGCTTTTCTCCACAATTCTTCTCAACCGTTTCTCAAGTATACTTGCACAGATCTTGCCAGGAACACTCAGTAGGGAAATACCTCTAATTCTCACATTCAGTTTTATTTCCCTTTTTATATATGGGTACTATGAGAGCTCTACTCCAATCACTGGGAATTCATCCCTCTGTCCAGGCTTTCTGAACTATGTAGTGCAGCCACTGTAAGACTCTTATACCACGATACTTCAGCATTTCTGGTCGAATATCATCTACTCCTGCTGCCTTTCCACATTTCAAGCCTTTGATGGCTTTTTCTACTTCAAGTATGGATATGCATTCCTGACTGCATGCCTGGTCAGTGTTTTTTACCACTGTGCTGTCATCACTGCTTATTTCATTTAGCAACTTTTCAAAGTAATTATTCCATACTTCAAGGATATCTTTTTCTCCTGTATTCATGTCACCTTTATCATCTCTAACTCCTTTTACAGCACTCTTTCCTCCATTCTTAAGCTTCTTCAACAACCTCCAGAATATTTTGCCACCTTCTTGATATTTATTTTCTATATTGCTGCCAAAGTTCTCCCATGACTTTTGTTTAGCTAGTTTTACACAGTGTTTAATCATTCTTGCATTTGTCTCTATATTCTCTAAGAGCACAAGCTGACTTATTTGCCAGGAACTTTTGATATGCTTTCTTCTTTTCCTTCACGGCCTCTTTAACTTCCTGCGTCCACCAGGGAGTTCTGATTTTTTTATCCTTGCAAACAACCTCACCACATGCCTCTCTGGCAGAATCAATCAATGTTTTCTTCAGAGTTTGCCACTGAATCTCCAAGATTTGATTCCTGTTCTCAAACTCTTTCATTTTTTCTTCAATAATCTTTGTTTATTTTAGTCTAAGGTTCACATCTGAGAGCTGCTCAACTTTTATTCGCTTTAAAACTTTCTTACATGTTATTCTTTTCAATATGAAATTAAATTTTATCCTGCTCAAGACTAAATAGTGATCACTTCCAATTTCAAATCCTCTGTACACTCTGGTGTCCTGCACCAGGGTAAAAATCACTATCAACAATAACATAGTCAATGAGACTTTTCTTATTCCTAGCCTCTTCTCTTCATGTGAATTTGTGCACATTTTTATGTTGGAACATGGTGTTAGTAATAACCAGTCCATGTCCTGAGCAGAAATCCAACAGATATTTGCCATTATTATTAGCTTTTCTCTTTTCTCCAAATTTTCCCAAAATATTTTTGTATGTCTCACAATCATTTCCTACTCTACTATTTAGATCCCCAACAAGGACCAACTTTTCCTTTTTCATTGTGTCAGTTGCTTTTTCTAAAGCCTCAAAAAATTCCTCCACTTCTACCTTAGTAGAACCTTCTGTGGGACCATAGGCACAAATAAGTCTCATTGTCCAGTTCCCCATTCTCATATTTGCCCACATTACTCTACTTGAGACTGACTGCCATTCAAGAAGATTAGCCTCGTATTTTGTGTTGAATACTATGGCTACCCCTTCTTTTCCTTGATTGTCATTGCCTGAATATAACATTTTGTATTTATTGCTCAGAAAGATCTCACCAGTTTTGGTCTTTTTTGTTTCAGTCACCCCTATTATGTCGATCTGGTACTTATCTAATTCCTCAGCTAGCTCCATTTCTTTGCCATTCAGGCTTCTTACGTTGATAGTACCGATCTTTAACTCTGGTGATGTTGAGTTGGGGTTTGTTTTCAGATTTGTTCCAGTAGCTGACTTTTCGCTGTTCGCCCTGGTTCCCTGGCGAAAACAATGGGGGCCTTGTTTAACCGGGCGACGCCCCAGCCGGCATGAAATTTTGTCATGTTGTACCATCATTTTTTATTTTGGTTTAACCAATAAGAATACAATTTGGTCGGCTAAATCCCAAATTGCCAGCCCGTCCTCATTCATTCAGTATCCAAGTAGATACCCAACACGGTGCACCACGAAAAGGTGAGGAATGGGATTAGGTCAGAAGCCCTGGTCGGTTCTCCGCATTCCTTTAAAGGCTATGTGGAGGTCTCCTCTCAGTTATACAGCTTTGACCCTTAAGCACAACCTAGCATAACTGTGAAATAACCTCACAAAATGTCCTTGGTATCTTCTTGGGTCTGGTTCCCACTGATGAAACCTCAATAAAGGCTGAAACCAGTATGGATAGGGATCCCTTCCATAATGTTTTTGCATTATGGATACTAAGGCAGCTAATGTGAAGTCAACTGCATCTATATACAAGTAGATAAGTTGTGATATTAGTTCATGCTTATGCTTTGGTATAGGATTGAAATAATATAATTTTGTGTCAAGTATTATATACAAAAAAGAAATGGCAAGGATGGGACACAAACAGCAAAAAATCCAGAAATTATACAATGACAACAGAACAAAAACTCATAAGTGATTTAATCTAATGCAACATATCAAAATTTAAATTTTAATTTTGGATTTTCCTTTTTTATAATTTCCTCCCCTTTTTGTTTCCTTTCATATGTGTGTCGTCTATTATAGTTGCATTTGCACTTTTTTTTTATGTTGCCATTTTTGCATGTTTTATGTGTGGTTCCTGCCAGTCCTTTGTATGTTCTGTTGTCAGTTTACAGTTTCCTGCTTTGTTTACTTACTCTAGCTACAGTTTTCTCCCAAATTCATCAGTAGAAGACCATGTTTAATGGTTATTTAAAATACTTCAGTATTTCTCCTCTCTTCAATGCGTGGGAAAGAGACTATAGTAAGAACCAATTAATATGGGAGAGATGGGTGTTGAGTGATAATCCCAATTGTCCTGTTAAATCTTCTTAGGTATTTAATTCCTAAGAATGAAGTGTTGGAGAGTTGAGCTTTTTTCTTTTTTCTTAAATTGCAAGGATTGCAAGGGGATATACAGTTATATGCAGAGGATGCAAAACTGGGAAGGGTTATTAGTAATAGTGCAGATGTGGTAGCCCTGCAAGAGGATTTGAATAAACTGGACAGATGGATAAAGGGTATCAGTTTAATTCAGTTAATGTAGTCTTGAAGTTTGGGATACATTGATGGGAGGCTCCATACTCTGTTGGAGGAACTGTACTGGAGGAAGCAGGGGGGAGACAAGAGATCTGGGGGATGATGATTGATAGAAACCTGAAATTCAGGGAATATATTGCAAAGGTGGTGAAGGAAACCCAAAGGATTCCTGCAATACTGAGAAGGATACTGACCTGCAGAGATAACATAGTTGTCACTCCATTATATAAAGCCCTAATCAGACCACAACTGGACTATTGTGCTCAAATTGGTCCCCAGGATTTCAAGGGGATAAATTAAATATGGAAAGGGTGCAGAGGCAGATAACAAAGATAATATCAGGACTGTATTAGTTAGTGTTAGTTATGAGGATAGACTGAGGAAATGTGTACTGAGAGTTTTGTAGATAGAAGGAGAGGTGATATGATTGAGACTTAAACTGTTGACAGGTAGTTACAGGGTTGACACTGGGGAGTTCTTTCATTTGATGGAACTGGAGAAGGAGTGAGGACAAGGAGCCATCCCTGGAAGTTACGAAAGGAAGTTGTGAGCAAAAGGGTAAGGAGTGTTTCTTTGCATGGAGGGTGGTTGAACTGTGGAACGTATTAGTTTTATAACACTTATATAATATAGTTTTATATATTAGTTTTATAACACTTCAGTAAGCTGCTCTACAATTATCCATCTCCACCACTCCACTAACTGCAACTATCTTCATCATCTACACCAGCGTCATCTACCACCGACCTCCACCACTATTTTCACAGACAATCACAAACATCCATGACCACAGCAGGATTCGAACCCGCAGCCTTTTGGCTGGAGAGCGGATACGCTAACCACTCGGCAACCAGGCCAGTTTATTCCTCATAGACATAGTGCTGCTTATTATTAATATTTGTCTCTTCATGAAGGCTTTGGTTTCCTATAATTTTTTTATAAATTTCTTCTTTTCCATTTTTTGCATTGAAATCACCTAATAAAATTGTTATATACTGCTGGGGAATTTTAATAATATAACAGTATGTTACCAGACAAGTAGGTCATCATATGAATCTTTCACTCTATAATGTCAACTACTGCTAATCATAATAATAATGAATTAAATGCAGCTAAACAGATTCTTCTGCATGTTTGTTGTAGAATAGTCTCTTAAAATTACTAAGGATTAATTGTTATCATAAATTGAAATGTATATACAGTATTATAAATTAAGATATGATATGCAAATCATTTTGTGTAGGTTGACCCTTCTGGTCCTCTGGCCACACTACGAAAGTTGCTGTTATCCACAGAAAGTATGGCATCACTCAAAAGATGGGTAATGGATCATTGGTGGGGTGTAGTTTTATTGTCTCTAGGAATAATAATAGTTTTGGTAAGTCATAATTTTTTATGCAATGAAAATTTTATACAAAACTTAGTTTATTGTTTGAAATTAAACATTACACATAAACACTGCAGTTGAATGAACCTCCCAAAAGGAGTCTGCCAACTCCATGGATGGTGTAATAACAATAATAATAATAATAATATAAATGTTCATGCAGTTTAGAAACAACTTGTTTACATGCAAGACCAAGATAAATGTCCTTGTATTGTTAAAAAATAAATAATTCATTGTGTGCATGTCTTTCCAGTTACTCCTGGATAATCTTTGGTGAAGATTTGGATAGGCATATTCAGTTGTTCGCAGATGATGCAAAGTTGGGATGAACTATGAAGAGTAGAGAAGATGCTGTGGCCTTACAAGAAAACTTGAATAAATTGAGCAAATGTGCATGAAAATGGGAATGCAAGTTTAATGTTGCAAAATGTAAGGTTTTAAACTGGCTCCAACTGAAGAGACCTGAATAAAGGTTGAAACTAGTCTGGGTAGTGGCCCTTCCCTTAATGCATAACATTATACATATCCGCAAGGAGATGTGTTTTTGCATTATGGGAGATACTGCGATAGGAGTGATGTTAGCTTGGTCCACCTTTGCTATGAGTTGCCCATGTTGTACTACCTTACCCCAATCCTGAAGATATTTTCAGGTACAAACTTTGTTTGCTCACACTTGGATAAAGCATTAAACTAAATTTATTATGTAAGGTTTTAAAATTTGGGAAACAAAGATGAGATGTAGAATTTATGCTTGGTGGAATATATTGTCAGAGGTGGAGGAAATAAGAGATCTTGGGGTGATAGTGGATAAGGATCTGAAATTTAGGGAACACATTGCCAAAATTATGAGGACAACACAAAGACTTCTGGAAATAATGCAGAGGACACTGACTTGTAGAAGTCAGTGTCCTCTGCATTATTCAAGGTTTTGGATATAATCTATCCAGCGAGTCCTTGGCCTCCCACCCTCTGGCTTGGCAAAGAGGGCCTGCTGAGGGAGCCTCTCTTGTGGCATTCTGACCAGGTGCCCGTACCAACGTAACTGTGATCTCTCAACACGGGTGTTGAGAGATCACAACGAGTATTGAGGGTTTCCCAAATTGCAGAGCTTCTGACTCTGTCGAGTCTTATCAACCCCGCAACCCCTCGAAGGAACCTCATTTCAGCCGCTTGGATTAGTGTCCGCATTCTTTCGGTCATTACCCAACTCTCATGACCATAGGTGAGGATGGGGACATAGACTGTATCGAAGACAGCCAGCTTTGCCTTCTGGCTTAACTCCCGCTTCAATACTACTGAACGGCCAAGCTCCTGCAATATTGAGCTTGCTAAGCCAATTTGAGTATCTAGCTCTATGTCCCATTTTCCATCATTTGTGAATATGGACCCAAGGTATTAAACTTCTCCACCTGCCTCATTGGGACTCCACTTACATGTAGAGTGCACTGGGATGGTTGTCTTGAGACCACAAATGTTTCAGTTTTGGCAACACTGATCTTCATTTCGGCATCTGCACAAACAGCTACAAACCTATCCAGGGTCCGCTGGAGGTCATCTGTGGAAGAGCTAAGCAGAACTAGGTCATCTGCAAAAAGCAGACGTCCAATGCTACATCTTCCAATTCTGACACACTCACTGCCTCAGCTGTGCCTATCAATCTAGTCCATAAATATTATGAAAAGGAGGGGTGACAGAACACACCCTTGGCAGAGGCCAATGGAGACTGTGAAAGGTTCAGACTTTGTGCCGTTTACCCTGACACAAAACTCTGGGCATTCATACAGGGACTTGATGGCAGCTAATAGTTGGCCATCCACTCTATACTCCTGTACTACTTGCCAAAGCTTATCCCAAGGAACCCGGTCATATGCCTTCTCCAAGTCCACAAAACATGTGTAGACATTCTTGGCATATTCCCAAGATTTCTCAAAGACTTGCCTTAAAGTGAAGATTTGGTCAGTTGTGTTTCTACCAGGACGAAAGCCACATTGTTCTTCCTGGAACTTTGATTCAACTGTGCTCCTGCACCGTCTTTCCAAGCACCTAGCATACACTTTCCCAGGCAGGCTGAACAAAGAGATGCCACGATAGTTACTGCAATCATTCTGGTCTCCCTTCTTGAAGACTGGTATTATTATTATGCCTGCTTGCCATTGCTTTGGTGCTCACCCAGATATCCAAACAGCCCGACACACTCGAGTCAGCCAGAGAACACCGTTTCGATTTAAGGCTTTTAGCATTTTGGGCTGAATTTCATCATCGCCAGCAGCCTTGCCCGATTTTAGTGATTTCATTGCTAAATGGACCTCTTCTGTTGTGAGACTAGTCATTGCCCCGATCTGCACCTCTTGGATGTCCACAACTGCTGGGCCACCCGGGTTAAGAAGGCTCTCAAAGTATTCCCTCCATCTCTGGAGGATATCCTTCTCGGTTGTTAAAAGTGCACCATCAGAGGCCTTAATTGCCCTTGCTGTGCACGATTTCCTCCCTCGAAGGCGGCAGATGGTCTGCCAGAATATTTTGTTTGCATTTGCATAGGATGAGTCTAATCTTTCTCCAAAGGATTCCCAAGCCTTCTGCTTTGCTGTCTTTACTGCCTCAGCATACTGCAAACGCATCTCAGGTGACCTGACCCTAAGCCATGTTAGGTAGGACTCCTTTTTTGCCCTTTTGGACTTCTTGGTTCCACCAAGGTGTTCTTTTCTCACTGCCAGTTGCCATGCTGAGCTGCTTTCTGCCACGCATGATAGTGCAGAGGCAGTGACAGCTGATCTGAACAGCTTCCACTCCTCCTCAATATCTGCAGTATGCTTGGGAATCTCTTTGAACCTGAAGGAAATGTCATCTGCAAAATTCTTACTCACAGCCTCATTTTCCAATGCCTACCATTTCATGTGGTATAGCTGCTTAAGCCTACCAGCGTTGATGGTAGCATCTGGTTTCTGAAGCCGTAGAGTGCACACAACAAGGTGGTGGTCAGTTGACAGTTCTGTCCCTCTTCTCACACGAAAGTCCAACACTGATGAAAATAGGTCTACTGAGACTATAAAGAAGTCAATCAGAGACCTTTGTTCTAGTGTATTTCTGTACAAGGTATACTTATGGACTTCTCGGTGCTGGAAGAAGGTATTCATTATGGACAAGCTATTAGAACAGCAGAAGTCTAATAATTTCAACCCATTCGCATTAAGGTCAGGGGCGCCGTTCCTCCCAACCACACCCCTCCATGTCTGGTCATCTGTTCCAACATGTGCATTGAAGTCACCCATTAGCAAGATTGATTCCATGTCTGCCACCCTGTCAAAAGCAGCATCCACTTCCTCTAGGAAGGCAAAGTATTCTGACTCCAGATTAGGTGCACAGGCTTGCACCACAGCCAAATCATGGTTTTTCATCTGAAGCCTTAACAAACATACCCATCTCCTCAATGGGATCCACTCAGCAACACAGTCTGACAGCTGGGGGCTTGTGAGTATCCTCACACCCGCCTGAGCAGACATTGTCGGGCTCACACCAGAGTAGTACAGCTTCCACCCTTTATCCAGGTCGACAGTTCCAGAGCCTCTCCTCTTGGTCGAAGAAAGCCCGACTAAGTCTAGCCGGTAGCGCTTGGCTTCCTCGACCAGTTCCAACTCCTTCCCTGTCAGAGAGAAGATGTTCCAGTTGCCTAAAGCCATAGTCTAGTGCCGTTGTTGTTGCCATTTCCATCCTTTTGCAGAACCATTTCTTTGCGCTGCCCCTAAACACCTCCCCAAACAGGTAGCGGGCCCATTGATGGAGTTTCCTCTAGCAGAGTGCTGAGGAGTGGTGTCTAAGGGAGACTAACATATTTTTCGAACGGGGGTCCCTCTACCTAAAACCCAAACACGTCCTTTGGTAACCCACATGACAGACAATGTGGTATGAACATTTTTTGATGGCCTGATCATGTTACGGTGTTTGATAATGTCCTATTAGCACAAGATGAAATGACACAGCAAAATAGGAAAGATTCCCCTCGAATATTCTAATAGCATTCGGGAGGAAGGAGCAAGAAGAGAAGAAAGAAAGATGCAAGGGAGGAAGAGGAGGGACCAGTCTACAGATAATATAACAGATGTATATTACATGAAGTAAGGCATGGTCCAGCATCAGGTACCTCGGGTTTGCCACGCCTGTACTCACTAAAGTGAGCCCCTGAGGCTCACTTTAGTAAGTAATATATTAATTAGTAATATACTAATATGTAACTATAATTGTAATTTACAGTTGCAGTTGAATAAAATTCCATTTTATTCAACTGCATATACGAGATATTTTTTGTACAGCACAAAGATTCAGTACAAAATGCAGAGTACTTAATTCTTTATAAATGTAAATATACATTTTTTTTAAAACTAACTAAACATTTATCCATCATATTTACATATGGATTGGCATGAATGTGCATCATACCATTCACTGTACAATGCTATGTACTGTATGCACTGTACAATACAATGCAGTAATACAACATACAGTTTAATAGTAAAAAAAAAAAAAATAATGGAATGCTTTTATATTTATATACATAATTTTTCTGCATTTTGCCTTTTGTGTTTTTCTTTCAATTTTTTTTTTTTTTTATAGATTCTGTATTTAACACAGATATTTAACTTCACTACAAAAATTTAGTATACAAATTAAAAAGTATACGTTTTCTTTATAATATAATATTATTTCTGATATTGTTGTTTGGGTGGCATTTCTGCTTTCTTCCTCAAAACTTCTACAGAACCTATCTGAGGAAGATAATAGATAGTGGTGGTTTTGTGGCTTTGTTTCAGTACCTGTTGCAAGCCAGGTGTAGATTTACATGTTTATATGTATGTGCTTGGAAACATATATATGAAGATATATATATATATATATAAATTATTTTTCCGGTTAAAGTGTAGAGGCGAGTACATGCCCCCATGTACTACCACTGCATGAGCACCATTTAACTTTTTTGAGGGGGGGGGGGGGAGTTAGATTTGGATAAGCCATGTTTGTATCCTTGTAGTGGTGTTTGAGAGGAATTCGTTATAAGTTTGTGCGTGTGTGTGCGCGCGTGTAATTTCTCTCTAATTTTCAGTCTCGCTATAATATCTATAATATTAATATTATTAATAACTGTGTGTTGTATTACTGCATTGTAGAGTGAATTGTATGCACATTCATGCCAGTCCATATGTAAATACAATGGATAAATATTTAATTAGTTTAAAAATAATAATAATAATATACTATAGGTCTCGCAACCTTTTATGTGACAGTCCTAAAATAAAAAAGAAAATAATAATCTATGCTCTGAATATTTTATCCTTATTATTATTATTTCTTTGACCAGGTTGTTTAATATCAATCTCAGAACATGGAAGGAATGTATGGTAATTCCATTGCACAAGGGTGGTGCAAAGACTGATGTATCCAACTATCAACCAATTAGTATCTCAGGAGTGGTGGTGAAGATTTTGGAAAAATTGGTGAGGGCTCACATTCAGAAATGAGTTGACAGTGAACTCTACTTTGCAATGAACAACATAGGTTTACTAAGGGAAGGTCACGTTTTAGCAACTTGCTCACATTCTATGACAATGTTATTACCATTGAACTAGACAAGGGAATGGATACACCATGATACTTTTGGATTTTGCTAAGACTTTTGACAGAATACAGCATGATAGACTGTTGCATAAATTGGAGAATATGGGTTTGGATTATAGAATATTAGCATGGATAAGAGGATGGCTGACTGACGGATATCAAAAAGTGGTATACAGGGGATGCGAGTCTGCAAGATTTAAGATAACTAGTGGTGTACCACCACAAGGATCAGTGCTTGGTCCACTGTTATTCAATCTGTACATTAATGACATTGGGAAGGATTTGACAAGCGACATACAACTATTATTACCACCCCAAGACATCATGGAGTCAAAGACTCATCTGGGAGGTCCTTTTATCACACACACAGCTCATCATACCGTGTTTTAAACACATTCAAACTCTTTGCAGACACCACATTCTCAGGCAAGGCATTCCAATCATTCACAACTCTGCATGAAAAAAATCTGCCTCTCACTCCTTTACTCACACCCTCTTTATACAGTTTCCAGGGATGACCTCTGGTTCTCCCCTGATCTCCCACTATTCTCTGTAAAACTTCTCCAACATTGATCCTATAACAACCCCTTACCAACTTGTAGGTCTCTATCATATCTCCCCTCTTCCTCCCGTCCACCAGACTCTGCAAATTACATCTTCTCAATCTTTCCTCATACTCGACATTCCAGAGGTCAGAAACTACTTAGTCAGTCTCCTTTGGACCCTTTCCAACATCTCTTCATCCTTCTGAAAACCCGATGACCAAATCTATGCACAATAGTCCATATGTGGCCTAATCAAAGCCCTATACAACGGAACAAGAATCTCCCTACCTCTACATGTCAGTGTCCTCTGCATCATTCCCAGAAGCCTTTGTGTTGTCTTCACAATTTTGGCGATGTGTCCCCTAAATTTTAGATCCTTATCCACTATCACCCCCAGATCTCTTATTTCCTCTACCTCCAACAATATAGTCTCACCAAGCATAAATTCTGCATCCCATCTTTGTTTTCCAAATTTTAAAACCTTACATTTTGCAACATTGAACTCACATCCCCATTTCCATGCCCAATCATTCAATCTATTCAAGTCTTCCTGTAAGGCCATAACATCTTCACTACACTTCATGGTTCATCCCAACTTTGCATCATCTGCAAACAACTGAATATCTCCATCCAAATCTTCACCTATATCATTAATATACAAGTTAAGCAGCAATGAACCTAAAACAGACCCCTGATGCACTCCACTAGTGACTTTCCTTTTCCTGGATATTGCTCCCCCATACACAACTTGTTGATACCTATCAGATAGCCAGTCTCCAATCCAATGCACCAATCTAATATCCAACCCCATCTGCTCTAGTTTGACTGTCAACCTATCATGAGGTACTCTATCAAAAGCCTTTGCAAAATCCAAGTATATTACTGTGTATCCTTTTCCTCTGTCCAAGGAAGCAGTCACTTTATTGTAATAAGTATGTAGATTACTAAAACATGACCTACATTTAGCAAATCCATGCTGTTCATCAAAGATAATACCATTGTTATCAACCCAACTCTGGATCCTAGTTCTCACAAGCTTCTCCAACAACTTAATAGTTTGATGCTTGAGTTCGATCACCTCCTTTATGAAGTGGCACAATCTTGCCCTCCTTAGGAACTTGACCGAGTGCAAGACTCATATTAAAAAAATATGTCAAGGCATGTGTCAACTCCCTGGCACATTCTTTCAGAATACGTAGTGATATATTATCAAGTCCCACAGCTTTATTAACATCTAGTTTACTCAACTCCCCCATCATCAACTGCTCTCAAACCCTCCATGAAGTCACATTCACAAGATTCAAAGATCTTTATGAACTGCTCATTAAGTATCTCCATCACACATTCTGCATCAGCTGTCTTTATACCATTTTCTCCAATCAATGTCATCCTTCCATAATTATTCTTTCTTTTGCTGGCTACATATCGAAAGAACTCCTTAGGATTCTTTTTGGCTTCATTAGCCAACTGCTGTTCTAACCTCTCTTTAGCTACCCTCACCAACCAAGTCACCCTCCTTGCTTGGTCTTTGTAGACCTCATGGAATTGGTTATTTCCACTTCTCTTATGCTGCCTCCACAATGCCCTTTTTCTCATGCTTAATCTCTTTATTCATCTATCTCACACCCACCTTATTTAACCTTCTCACCCTTGGAATACATTTAGATATACTAAACAGTTTTTGAAAATCCCCCAAGCTGCATTGATCTCTTTTCCAGCTAACTCCTCATTCCACGCTACACCCGCAAGCTATCTCCTGAGCTCTTCATAATCACCCCCCCTTGTAGTTCCACATATACCCTTTTCTCACAGAGGTCCTCACACTGCTGCCAACCACCCAAGTAATGGTAATCACCTCATGGTCACTCTCATCAATTGGTGGATGATTTGACACCTCATTTATAATTACATCCGCTGATGAGATGACAAATTTAAGACCCTAAATCCTTGTGTGCCTTCTGTTACATACTGTCTGAGGTAGTTATCCCTCAAAAACTCAAGAAACTCATTTTCTTTACTTCCAGTTGCTATCTCATCATTCCAGTCTATATTGCCATAATTAAAATCACCCATAATGATCACCCTTTTCTTATTTACTTGGCTAATTTGATTGTACATTTCATTATCACCACCATCCACATTACCTGGTCTATAACAACATCCCACCAAAGTATTTGATTCCATTCACCTCTATCTCACACCATACTACCTCAAAACCACTGGCACTATTTCCCTCTTGCATCTCTACTTTATATGGACATAACTCTTTCTCTATCATCAATAGCATTCCCCCTCCCTTTTTACCCCTTCTGTCTTCACAAAACACATCATACCCTTCCATCTCTATTCCTGTCAGGATGTCATCCTCTTCCAACCATGTCTCACTTATTCCAACAATCTTTGGGTGAGCAGACGCAATTAGTCCAACCATTTCATTTGCCTTGTTTCTTATACTTCTAGCATTTGTATACAAACACAACAGCTCATTTCTGGATCTACAGCTAGTTCCACTGACACCACTCACTCGATGTGATCTCTCCATGCTCGACTAGGGCCATTTCCCTTTCTGCTTTTTCATTCTAAAACCCTTTTCAATTCCAACTGTTTCCTCTTGATCCCTGGTCATTTCATTCCTTTCCTACCTACACATGCTCACCTCCTCTTGGAGCATCCACCTTTCTCATGCTGTGTACCCCTGAGCCTCCCCATTTCCCAGCTCCTCTTGCACACCCATTCTCTCATTTTCTATACTCATACCACTCACTTCCCCATTCATAACAACCTCTTCAATCTCTCCTGTCTTACTCTCCCACATCACTTCCCACTCGATCTGATTCATTCTCTCTATTCACTTCTCTACCTTCCAGCAGCAGTCTCTCCAAGCGACTCACACCATAACCACTCAAATGCAGTCAATCGCTCCCATACAGCTCACTTCATCCCTCAAACTCATTCCACACATTAACAAACTGTACTCCCGTCTCCTCACAGACTATTTGCTGATGATGCAAAGATTGGTAGGGTAATCAGGAATGCTGCCGATATGCAGTACTTGCAGAATGATTTGAATAGGCTGGAATTGTGGGCATGGGAAAATGGATGTCAGTTCAATGTCAGTAAATGTAAAGTCATTCACTTCGGCATGATTAGATATCCAATGTCATATTATATTGATGGGATTAGGCTAGAAGAAACTGATCGGACTAAGGATCTTGTAGTATTAATAGACAGGAAGTTGAAGTTCAGGGGGTCATGTGGCAAAGATTGCAAATACAACTCAAAAGATAATTGCAATGCTGAAACGAATGTTTACATGTAAAGATAAGGATGTCTTATCTTTACATGTAAACATTCAAGGCCTTGTAAAGAGGCCTTGATAAGACCTCACTTGGACTATTGCGTGCAGGTCTGGTCTCCTGGTTTCCGTTGTGATTCTGATATATTGGAGAGAGTACAAAGGAGAGTGTTAAAAATAATATCCGGATTGAGAATTTGCAGACTGCAGACACTAGCAAACAGGAGAAAAAGCAGAGATATGATTTAGACCTACAAACTTCTGCAAGGGTCATACAGGATTTCAATTGATGAAATTTTTCAATTTATAGAGAGTGGGGAAAGGAAAAGAGGGCATCCTTGGAAGCTGAGAATGAAGGCTGCTAAGAAGGGGGTGAGGACTAGATTTTTCTCTCAGAGGGTTGTGAGTGCAAGCAGCGTGAATGAATTCAAGAATAAGTATGATAGCTGTTGTGTGTAGTATATGGCTTCCCTTGATGAGTCTCTGATTCCCTGGAGGTCTCTAATAATAATAATTATAATTATGATTCAGTCCTCCATGGAGTCAAAAAGACTCATTGTGAAAGGCCCATTCTAGAAAACAAAGTCTGTCTATCACTCCTTAAACTCGTTGACTGTTTTTGCTCTCACTATTATCAGGCAATGCATTCCACAATTCAACCACCCTTGTATTATACAAGGCATGTTTTAAAAAAACCTGAACTTTTGCTATAAAGACTTTATTGCTCCTTTTACAATTTCCCAAATGAGCAACAGACTTTATTGCTCATTTGGGAAACAGGAAAAAGTCTGTTGAGACTAAATCCAGAGAATAGGGCAGATGGGACAACAGATGCTGATGTTTTGCAATATAACTACAGATGAGGAGTGATGTGTGAGCCAGTGCATTGTCGTGGTGCAACATCCAAGTCTGCTTTTCCCAGAATTCAGGCCTCTTCCGGTGCACAGCATCCCTCAAAACTGAAACGTGCTAAAACTTCCTGGTACAATTCTTTGTTTACCATCTGACCACATGGTACAAATTCATAATGGACAATGACTTTCCCAAAAAACACAACCAACATCACCTTGATCTTTGACCAACTCATCCGTGCTTTTTTTTGGTTGTGGAGATCCTTTCGCCACCCACTGCGATGACTGCATCTCAGTTTCGACATCATAGCCATAAATCCACGTTTCATCTCCTGTTATGATGGTCTTAAGAAAGTTTTCATTACCATTTGCATTGGCAAGCGGTTCCTGATTGATTTCAACACAGTTTTCTTTCTGATCGTCAGTCACTAAATGCAGCACGAATTTTGCACTGATGCAACGCATCTGAAGTTTTTCAGTCAAAATTTGATGGCAAGATCCTATGCTGATGCCCACTTTATCAGCAACTTCTCAGACAGTTAAATGATGATTTCCACGAATCACAGTGCAAACTCTCTCGATGTGGTTGGCACCTGTTGATGTGGGAGGTCGTCCAGACCTGGGATCTTCACTGACTGATGTTCTGCCCTTTTTAAAATGCTCAAAACCACTTATAGCACTGTGTTTGGCTCATACAGTCCTCCTCCATATGCTTCGTTAAGCAATTGAAATGATTCTGTAAAATTTTTACCAAGTTTGCAGCAAAATTTCACACACACCTGTTGTTCTTCAAGCTCTTTCATTGTCAATTTGTCACTAATCCAATGAACAGCTTGTGCATGTGCTCACTTCAGCAGATGTAACTCTGCTAATGCTCATAGCAGAATGGGGCAAATGGCAATTTGTTGTCAAAACCTGCCACTAGGTGCACTCAGTAACCGCAGCATGCTTTCTGTGCAATTGGTGCACTATTTAAAAAGTGCGGTCTTTTTGAACACCCCTTATATGTGCATTAATATGTATTAATTATTATAATAATTATTGTAATATATATTACTTATTATATGTCTATGTATTATGCATTAATATGTATATGTGCATTAAGTTACTCTTTATACAAAACTATTCTCTTTTGTATTGTTGCTAAATAATCTTCTCACTTTCCAGAAGTTTTTCTTTCAAGTTTAACAATGCTTTTTTGTTTATAATTGTTTTATTTAGTATAAATCCACTTAAGTAGTATAGAGTCTCTTTCTCTATCCTCCATCAAAAATACTGCTATTTATGAATTGCAATTTGTTTCTGATTTACCTCTAAGTACTATATTTGACTCAGGCTGTCATGGCAAAAGCTAAGTATATATGACTGATGTATTTTGCATTCTGCTGTAATACATAATAAACAACTTGTTTACTTTCAGGGAATTGTTGTTAAAGTTTTTGGAAAAAGAACAGAACAAATAAAGGGACTCACAGATGCTGACCATATATCAGAAAGGACTACACATAATTTTCGTTCTAGTAGTAACCATGCAGTGGCTAAAGCACGAGCACAAGCTGTTGCCTCAAACCAGAGTATTGCAGCAGCTTTGGCACAGACTTCTGGTAACAAGAAAACAACAACTAATTTTGTTAAAACTAGTCTATCTTTTCAACATCGAGACAGACCATTATCAATGAATGGAAATGGTTGGGTCTGAAATCATGCTGTTCCCAGAAAAGGTGTTTCTATGATGTGCAGCTTCTACGTGGTTCCTCCATTGTGGCCAAGAGAAAGTCTCCCACCTGTAGAAAGGAAAAATGGCTATTTTTCTCTCTTCTGATAAGATGTCTTTTTCCATTCTTGGCCATTTGTTTGTGTGGGAGTTGGAATGGCCTGCACAAGCACATGTAAATAAACAGAAACACTTGCTTGAACCATTATATTTCCAAGTTGTGTCAGGATAAACTCTGGCTTGCTTATGTTTATATATAAAAGAAGCTCAACATTCTATTGCCTTACAACAATTTTTGATATTTTTCCCTGATTACATGTGGTGCTGAGACATAGTAATGCAAAACGTTTAGTATACTAAATTAGTCCAGTTTAGTTTTCCTAACAAATGTATTCTCATAAGAAAAGTGATGTACAATTCTACTGATACTTTAGGTATGTTTTTAAGATATATAAAATTTAAAATGACTATTAAAAGTAGAAAAAAAAATCTAAATTCAAAGAATCTAAGGATTGTCAAGCTCTTTTTGGCAATATTTCTTTTGTAAACTTCCTTAAAGATATTATTGCAGGCTATCAAAGGACATAGATGGTAAATCTGTCACATTCATAGTTTATGCATTCTAAAGAAATTGGTCCAGATATTTCAGATATTCCTTTAAAAAAAAATAAATAACAAAAAAAAAAAAAAAGAAGTTCATTATTTAATACCATGACATTTTTTTTATTTCATTTGTACTTTGTCAGATATTTAGTATACTGTATCATTATTGAGTTCAATAGTAATTTTCCTTTACGCTACAATAACTAATTTCTGTTTTATAACGTCTGTATTTTCCCAAGCAGATATCTGAAAATGCACACTCTGGTAAGTTATATTCATATTTGATTCAATTATTTTAAAACAGTGCAAATATACAAATATTGGTCTTCTTTAAGAAATATTATGGTAAATCTCAAAGTTAGGGTATGTGATCTGCCTGAAGTTTGGTATCATTAGTCAGAAATACAAAAAAAAATAAATAAATAAATAAATTTAAGAAAAAATGAGTACGAGTTGAGTTATAACTTGCACATATTCTTTCATCTAAAACAACGGTAAATTTATGTTTGGGTACCACATAAAACAGTATGAAACTATTGTTTCAACTTGCAAATTTCCATTTATTTTATGTTTGTAATTTCAACAAGTATTTCTATAAATTAAAGATGCCAAGAAATTATATTTTGGGTTTAATCCTTTATCCAAGTGTAATCAAAGTTCTCACGTGAAATAACTTTACGACTGGGCAACTCTTACATAGAGGCTAATGACTTCATATCACTTGCCTTAGTATTCCATAATGCAAAACACATATCCTTATGAACATATAGTGTCACATACTTCTGGGTCTGGCTCCCACTGATGAGACCTCAATAAAGGTCAAAACCAGTCTGGGTAGTGGCCCTTCTCATAATGCATAGCATTATATATGTCCGTAAGGATATGTGCTTTGCATTATTGGATACTAAGGCAAGTGATGTGAAGTCATTAGCCTCTATATATGAGTTGCCCAGTCGTAAAGTTATTTCACATGCGAACTTTGTTTGCTTACACTTGGATAAAGGATTAAACCCAGAATATAATTTCTTAACATCTTTAATTTATAGTATAACCAAGTGGCAAAAACTTGCAACAACAAGGATTTCTGTCCAGCTAAGCTAACCTGCACCTGTCACATTACAAGTATAAATTATGAATTTCTGGCTCTACTATTTCATAAACATCATATACTGGTATTATTCATATGTAAACTCTTATTTGAAAACAATATTATTCATGTTACTATGCTCAGTAGATCCATGGAAAAAATGTTTCTGTAAAAAAATCATCAGATTTTGTGTATGAGAATTTGGAATGAAAAAGAACTGAATCCTTTTTTTTTTTGTAATTTTTTAAATGCATGCCTTCTTACCTAAAAGTTGTACATTTCCAAAATATTTTTTTTTGTATCTGTTATGCTAAATTTGACTCTTTTTTTTTTTTTTTTGTAAAATAAAGTTTGTATTGGGTGTGAGTGTGTGTGTGATAGTGATTATGAGGGAAAGAGTTGTTTATTTAGCAAGCCAAATTAAATTATGAATTAGTCTAAGAAAAATTTTGCTAGATTTTATTTCATTTGACTTTCTCTTGTGCTGTATATATACATTTAATATGATTTATATGTAACTTGAATATACATATTCTTCTAAAGTTCGTAAAAAATATTAAATAGAAACAATTACTTCTACTTTAATGTAACTTTTCACAGTGCAAATTGCAATGTATACAATTCACAATTCTTTATGAAGAACAATAGAGAATATGTAAGTATTTTGCAATGTTCCAATCTTTATAGCTTTACAGTATACTTTTCTTACATGAATTTTGTCTGTTCGGTTTTTTTTTTTTTTTAATTAATGATGAGTGTCACATGCTTAATGAAGTAGGTAGAAATTTCCTTTATATAGAAAATTATCTGGTGAACTCAAAATCTCTGCATCCTATAAACAGTAGATAAAACTTCCAAATTATCATTTTTTTATGGATTTTATTTTTTTATAATTATTATATTTATTGCTTTTTTTAAAGTTGTTTATAGTGAATATTTGTCCACCATTGTATATTGTTTAATGAAATTAACAATGTAGACTTGATAATCACTAAAATATTTAATTATTACTCTCTATATTTTGCAGAAATTAAATTGGCATCTTCAGGGATAAATACATGTATTAAACATGTGCACACAAGCACACTTCAGGGATCAATACATTGGTATTAAATACGTGCACGTTTCATAACAAAGATGAAAACAGGAGAGATATAGGAAGACCTAAAGCCCTATGATTACATCAGTCACCTATTGGCTTTAATGAATTGTTACTTCGGGTGGTATAATTTTAGGACTTCAGGTCTTCCTTTGTCTCTCCTGTTTTCATTTTTGTTACTGAAGTGTGCTTGCATGCATGTGCTTAATACCAGTGTATTAATCCCTGAAGATGCCAACTTAACTTCTGCAAAATATAGGAAGCAATGATTACATATTTTTAGTTATTATCAAATCTACGTTGTTAATTTCCTTAAACAACATGAATATATGATGCTGTGGAATCAATACGTAAACCTAAACACCAGGATTAATATTTGTCCACCATTTTCTATTAAAATCAATTTTTCACTTACAGATATTATTGCACACTTTCTAATGCACTGGTTTTCAAAATTATCAAAGGCAGCAAAATAAAAATTTGGTCCAACCAAGGATGATTATTTTCAATTGTAATTGCCATTTAAAAAATGTTTAGTGATTGCTTGAACATTGTTGTTCAAAGAATGTTTGAATGCTATCTTTATTCTATTTTAATCATTATTTTTAAAAAGTACTATATTCGCAGTTAGATTAGTAAAAATGTTCTGTTATAATCTATTTATAGTTAAACTAAAAATTATAGTTCTTCCTCTCTCTCTCTCTTTCAACTTTTAAAATTATCCTGCAGATGTTTCTATTAGGTGATTTCGAACATAGACTAATTTGATTTCTAGGATTATTAGGTCTAGTTTTATTCAGTATTAAATATTGACATTAAAAACAACTAATAAATTCCATAAGAACATTACTGACAGACATGACAGTTTAGAAATAAGGATACTACTAGGTTTACAGCCTGTATGATAAGGAAACATTTAATTTTCATTTTTATAATAATTACAAGAATTAATCAGTTTTTTTTTACTTCATTTATGTTATCATTTTTTTTGTTTGTTTACTTATATTTCACTTTTTCAGTTAAATATAAAATAAATTTCATACTATTCTCAAAATAAAATGCTTGACAAAAAATAATCCTGAAGATAATCTTGATAATTATGAAGCATATCGTGAAGATATCTTGATAATCTGATCCTTGCTACTATTAAAAATCTTAGCAATCATTTATTTGTACAAAGAAAACTGAAGAATCTGTGATTCTTCAGTCTTCTTTCTAGATATTTTCGAATTCCTAATTAGATTTGTTCCAATGATGGGAATTTGAGTTGAAAATGAGCAAAGTCTTTGGATGAGGCTTCATTTGCATCTGTTATTATTGTTAGTCATTATAATAATACTCTTTTGATGATGATGCATTTTCTCACCAGTTCTTTGTGAATTTTTCATCTGTTGATGCCAAATCTTGCTTCTTTAGCATATGACAGTACTGCACCCCTCTTTACTTGATACAGTATAGGATGAACCATTATATATTACACTTGATACAAAATTACTGGATATCATTTTTATTTGTATTTTGTCCTAACATAAATGTCTAGAACAGATTTCATTCATTCAGGGTACTGATTCTGATTTGGAGATTGGAAGCCATGGTTCTCCACTTCTTCGTATCTTGTGTATCTTTTATGATCTGGAGGACTTTGAATGCCCTTCATATAATGATATCTTGGTTAGCCTCTTTCTTATAGTTTTCCTGTGATGATATATTGGACAGGCATTCTCTTTTGGCATATATGCTAAAAAAAAAAAATTCAATTTCCTCTTCATGATTCATTCAATTATGGTTTGCTCACTCAAGTAATTTTTTGTTTGTTTGTAGCATTTTCTTTCCAGTTAATCTGCATCACTCTTCTTGTTGACCACACCTCCAGAGTCATCAGTCTTTTTTTTTTTTCACATTTCTTTTCTAGGTCTGCCGAACAGACTAATGATCTACAACAAGAAAATGCTGTTTATCTCAGATTTTAAATATCACATTGGTAGAAATATTGTTTATTATAGTTGGCTTTTGCTGAGAAAAAAGTGTGATAAAATATTTCAGATAAAACTGATACTATTTTTTCAGATGCATTAAATATTATCATATCTGAGGTTTATATCATTTATTAACAAATAAGAGTTAAAGTGCTATTTCATTCCAAACTTTTGTTTGACTTTGTCAGCAATAAAATTCTATGGCTTGCACAAGAGCTGGTAGTTAATTTCAAAATGTTATTTTGTGTAAAGTCAAAAGCTTTATACTCGTTGATTGCTGATCTCATTTATTGAGGATACTTCCATTTCTTTTTAGTGTAGTGAGTGTTTAAGATTTACCTAGTTTCATTGAGCCCCCTTGTCAAAGTATCTGTAGACAATGGAAACTTGCTAGTTGATATATTCTTTAATGTTATTGCATAGCTGCTTAAACCTAATTTTTGTTTCTTCTTCTTCTGATAATGAACATTGTTAAACATTGTGAAAGAAAAAATTGGAAGTATGTATAATATATTTCTTAATAAATGCAAAATGAAACTAAAAATTTATTATCTTATTCTGAATACAACCAAATAATTTTTTTTACATATGCAGTCACAAATACTTCATATACACACTGGAATATAAAACGTTTTAGAAAAATAAAATCCTCTGGCTGCTCATAATAATTAAAAGGATCATTATGAACACATGAAGCTAAAAGTTTTTCTTGTAACTATCATATCTGGGGCTTCCAAACAGGATATTAAACAATAAATCATAGATTTTGATCAACAAGTTATTTACCTTCAACTTGGACTATGGCAAATTCACTCACTATAATAAATATGATAAATTACCAAAAAAAAAAAAAAAATATATCTCAGTCAAGTCTTCATAGCAGTAATGCCATATAAAGGGAATTCACTATAGAAAAACCTTCCTATAACAGACTACAGCACATTTATGCTTTATGACTCCTGCTTTTATGACTTGTATATATATATTTTTAATTATGATAAATAAATGCCACACCACAGAAGCAAGGAAGTTGGAATTGCATACTAATCAGTGGAATTTTTCAACTTACTGAGATTCAGGGCCATCAGCAGATTAGATTGTGCCCTGAGGCAAACAATTAAATATCACCCCTGATGGATTATAAAAAAATCTCCAATTGCTACTTTGTTTTTATTACAAGAGAAACATTAATGCAAAATGATTACATAATATTAATTAAATGTTTGCTCTATCACACAAAACTGTTTAGAAACTCTTCTAAATTTAAATTATAAGCTATGTCTGCCTCTATTGATATAGTTACTAGACCAACCAATCTTTTTTGGGTCATTGTTGTTTGCAAATAATTTTTAATCAGTTTAAGCTTTGAAAACTTCTTTCTGCACTTGCTATGCTAACAGGAATTGTTAGTGTAGCGACTGCGCCTACTGCAATATGGCTGAACGAGCACCCTTATTAAGCCGTGAGGCAGGCTGCCTCTATGCTACACCCTGTCAACGGTGCTGCTGAGATTACAGTTACAGCATACAACTGAGAAACATAAAATGTTTCTGAGTTGTATTTTTTGTGGTTTATTTTTAGTCAGTGACTAAGCTTTACATCAGAAAATATTGTGATGTAAAGTTAAGTGAGGAGGAGGAGGTTAGTCTACAGCCTGTGTTATTTATCTGATCTTATTTTCCCTTTCAGTTGGAAACGACTGAAAGGGATTGCCCACAAAGTATTCCTAGTGAGATTTTTACAGGGCAGTTCAGCATTGCTCCCCCCCCCCCCATTTTATCCGGGCTTGGGACCAGCATCTGGCTGGGATGTATTCATGACGAAAAAGTCTGTAACCATATTTAGGTGAAAGATAAATCTCACTGCCTGATGTAAGCCCATCACCTCACTTATTTAGAGGCCTATGGAGGACTTTTGGAGTATGTAAAAAATAAAGAATACAAAAAAAAAGCCTAAAATAAAATAAATGTAAAATAAACCTGAAAACCCTTAACTTAATAAAGTGAGAAGAGCAGCTGATGAAGAAAAGGGATACTTGCCATTTTTTTGGATTTACAAAGGCATTTGACAACTACCATATGGTAAGCTGATATTTAAGTTGCAACATATGGGTTTAGATGTAAGGTTAGTGAACTGGATGTCTGATAGGTATCAGAAAGTTGTGTATGATGGGGCTGTATCAAGGAAGCAGAAAGTTACAAGTGGGCTCCCACTTTGTTTAATCTTTATATCAGTGACATTGTAAATGGACTGCAGGGAAATATTCAGTTGTTTTTCAGATGGTGACGTGAAGCTGGGAAGGGTTATTAGTAATAATGCAGATGTGGTAGCCCTGCAAAAGGATTTGAATAAACAAATGAACCAGGATTAGTTTAATTCAGCTAAATATAAAGACCTGAAGTTTGGGATACATAGATGGGGGGCTGCATACGCTGTTGGAGAAACCATACTGAAGGAAGTGGGGAAGGCAAGAGATCTGGGGGTGATGATTGATAGAAACATAATTCAGGGACCATATTGCAAAGGTGGTGAAGGTAACCCAGAGGATTGTTGCAATACTGAGAAGGACACTCACCTGTAGAGATAAAAGATGTCATTCCATTGTATAAAGCCCTGATCAGACCACACCTGGGCTCTTGTGCTCAAATTTGGTCCCCAGGATTTGAAGGAGATAAATTAACCATGAAAAGAGTGCAGAGGCAGATAACAAAGATGATATAAGGACTGTACAATGTTAGTTATGAGGATAGGCTGAGGGAATGTGGACTGCAAATATTGGTACATAGAAGGAGAGGTGATATTATGATATGATATAATTCTGACTAAAGCATTTAAAAAAAATGAATGTCCCTTAATTTCATAAGTAGTGTTTGTGCAAATGAAATTTAACCCAGAACAAATTCTTCTTTGTGTGCCTGACCAAATATTTGTTTCATCAGGACAAGAGTATTTAGCTTACTTTATATTTCTTTTTCTATTTAAAATTAGTTAACAAATTTAAAAATTCTTCAAATCAATATCTGAAGACTTATTTTTTATTTATTTTGTAGCTTAATATATAAAAAAAAAATTAATATAAATAATTAACTGATTTAATTATTAGCCAGTATTTCATCTTTTATTTAAGTCACAGGAATAATAATCACCAGCTTTATATATTTAAGAATATAATATAAACTGTTCTTAGCTTATGTTTGCTTAAGAATTCAGAAATTAGCACTTTGTGTTTGTTTATCAAACATACACACACATACTCGTATATATTCAGAAAAAGATATCAAATTAATAAACAATTTCTAGACAGTTTGATAACTCTGAAATTTATTAAAAGCTTCTTAGCAGCTTATATTTCTCTAATGTAACACTTGCATCTTTGTAGCAAAATTGACTGCAAGGTAAACAATTAACATACAAAATTGAATCAATTAAATAATCATGTTTAAAATTTTATATAATAAGGAAATTATCTCCAATGTCCAGAGAATTTATTATTATTCCAAACATCCATGGACTTATAAAACTCATGGTGGAAAGTCTGCTTGAGACAACACAGTATCATACTACCCTATAAACTGGTTCACTGCCTACTCTGACCACCCTCTCAAGCAATGCAGTCCATGCTCCTATCACTCTCCATGCAAAAAACTTGCTCCTTCCCCTCTTACCCATTACACACTTTTTGTAGCTCTCAGGGTTTACCTCTTCCCTCAAAGAGGACATTCCTTCTCCTCATTCTATTATGCAAAAAATATCCCAGGATCCAATCCAGTAAATACTCTGAATAGCTGAAATGTTTCAATCATATCACATCTTCATTCTTTCTGCCAGATTCTACAGACTACATACCCTCAGTTTATCCTCTTTTGCTATTCATCTCTGCACCTTCTCTATAGTGACTTCATTACCCCACCAAATCTCAGTAAACAGATCTAAGCACTACAATCCAGATACGGCCTAATCAAGACTTTATACTGAACTAATGCCAACTCATCTCTGCTAGTCAATATATTTCTTAATACTGCAGAGTCTTCTGGGATTTTTTCATGGCCTTTGCAATATGTCCTCTGAACTTCAGATTTCTGTCTACCATCAAGCCATGTGCTTGCCTCACCAAGAGCATATGTAGTCTTCCATCAGTGGACTAAAAATTTCAAAACCTTATGTTTATCTGTATTAAACTTACATCACCATTTATTTGCCCACATTTACAGCTTACTCAAATCCTTCTGAAGAGTTGTAGCATTAGCACTACTACTATTACTAATGATGTTCTCAAGCTTCACATCATCTGCAAACAACTGAATATCACTTTGTAATTGAATGATAATATCATATACAGGGTGTTCGGGATAAATTTGACAGTTTCGTAAGGAAAAAGAAAATCTTCTTTGTATCTATTAAATTTAATGAATTGACAAAAAAACATTACAGGCAGAGTTAATTACAATACTATCAACAAGATTTACTCAAAATAACCACCATTAGCATCGATCACAGCTTCAATTCTGCTTCGGAACCTCGAACAAGCTGATGCTACAGTCTCCCTGGGAAGGGCCGCAAAAACTGTTTTAATTTTATCCATTAACTGGGCTTTTGTATTACTGGAAGTGCGATTGGTGTCTTTTTCAACTGCGCCCCATACAAAATAATCCATGGGGTTAAGGTCTGGGGAGTTTGGAGGCCAAACATTTGGACTGGTGAAGTCGTAGAAATTTTCAGACAACCATTTTTGACTTTTCCCAGAGGTGTGGCAAGGGGCCGAATCCTGCTGCCATACATACGGCCTACCATTGGCTACCCTTGTTATCCAGGGCTTGACTACAGTTAGCAACTCCACGAACAAAGCCCGAATTCCAATGCCAGGGTTCTTCAACACCTGTTCCTGCAGATTTGCGAGGAATTCTGCTGTACGAACGCAATCAGATCATCTGCTAGGGATCTTTCTTCTTGCTACATCCTCGTAGTCACCATTGCAAGTCTCTAGTTCATGCCTGATTGTTTTTACTGTATTCAGGGAGCATTGGGCAGCAGTCGTAATATCCTTATTTTGATGGTGGGCACGAATCATCATGATACAAGTTATTCTCTTCCATGATTCAGGTGGATTCCAGCTATCCATCCTTTCTGACATCTTGTATATGAATGAAGAAGGGTCCAAACTTTTAAATGAAGAGAAGTGTGTGTTAATACATGTAACTTACGGAAAAATATAATTAATTATAAATATGTCAAATTTATCCCGAACACCCTGTATATATATATACATATATATAAAGATTGAATAGCAATGATCCCAGCACAGAACCTTGTGGAATCCTACTTGAAATCGTCCTACTCCCCATATTGATATCTATCACAAAGCCAATTCCAGTCCAATCAATTAGCATCTTCAGAGAAAAATATAAATATACACTGCAACTTAAATATCAACATATCATGCCTTTGCAAAATCCAGAAAGACATTGTATCCCTTTCTCTCATCCACTGCTCTTGTTATTTTATTATAAAAGACCACTAATTACTAAAACAAGGCCATTAACAGATCCATGCTGACATTCATAAATAAGATTATCCTCATTAAATTCCAAATCTGTTAACACCGAAAGGAGAAATACAAACTGATGTATATTTTATACTTCCATTCTACTACCACCCTTATGCAATACTATTTTATCTTACTCTCCTTCCATTCCTTGGGTGATTTCACCAAAAATTTTCCTGTTTTGGTAAAATCCCATCTCATGTCCCTCCTCTCCTACTAGATATGAAACCAGCTGTACCAAGATGAAATATATACTAAAGTGATCATTAAACAGTTATATTACATCATCTGCATTGGTCACTTGGCTACCATCACCATCCAACAAGGTAAATTCCTTCTTCCTTGACACTTCAATGGCTATTCATCCACCAGACTAAAACTACATGGACTTTTGATAGCCATCAGAAGTGTGGCATCTCAGTTACAATCAGATCCTCCTCTGATGCTGTGACCAAATCTAAAATTATTGATCCTCATGTTCCTTCCACCTCATCACTCCATAAATTCATCTGCTGTACTATTGAATGATCTTTCCTCTGCCCCAGTTTATGTTGCTACAGTTAAAAACTCCATGATAGTCACTTGTTCTACACTTGTGAACTAATTTATTAAACATTTCCTGCTTATCACATTCTGTATTCCCCTTCCTGTAGCACTATTTCAGTTAATATCCTATCCACTTCTACTTCACATCATATACTCTCAAAGCTATTGGTACCATTTCCCTCCTGATTCTCTACCATGAGAGGACACAACTTACCATACCTCATTTACCTTCAATATCCTGCTGAAATATACTATATCCTTCACTTCCCTGTTAGGACGTCCTCTTCACCAGGTTTTGCTAATACCAGTAATATTCAGAGGTAATCAATGCCACAAGCTCATTTATTCCTAATACTCCTGCTATATGGAAAAATCAGTGCATTGTTGGTATGTGGCCATGAGAAATGCAACAATGAGAGAGAGCAGGAGAGAAGGAAGCAAGAGAATGAGACCGAGGGGAAAGAAGAAACATCCTCTCCTTTCTTTTTCCCCCCTCTGTCTCATTCTCTTGCTTCCTTCTCTCATCTTATTTACTTCACATCATATGAAGGAAGAGAAGGAAGCAAGAGAATAAGACCGGGGGGAAAGAAGAAACATCCTCTCCTTTCTTTTTCCCCCCTCTGTCTCATTCTCTTGCTTCCTTCTCTGCTACTCTCTCATTGTTACATGTTTCTCATGCCTACTCTTGTTATCTCTGCACACTAATTAACATCTGAAGTCTCGTTATCTTTCCAGTCATCATCCTCCTCAATTCAGTCTTCGTGCATTTCATTTCCTTCCTCAACACCTCTGTTGCTCTCTTCACACATCCTACCTTCACCCAATATTCATTAAACAAGGCCATCCATCAAAACATTTGCCTTTCTGCTTTGCCATCTAAGGTCAAATCCATCAACATTTTTCCCTCCATTCTCCTCACCTTTGAATACATTTCTCACATATATTCTATATGTCGGCACTCACCTGTTTCCAGCTCATTTCTTCTAATATTACTAAACCAGAAACAATAACCCGCTCAGCATTTCCACTGCCTGTATTTCATGCACACATACAAGTACATGTTTCCATGTACTGTGTGTGTGTGTGTGTGTGTGTGTGTGTGTGTGTGTGTGTGTGTGTGTGTGTGTGTGTGTGTGTGTGTGTGTGTGTGCTTCCTCAGCTGTTCACATTTTTAATTTACAGGAAGTGTACAAGCTACAGAACCTTCCACTGTTTCCTACATGATTATTTTAATTGTGATTTGATTTTTTGTGTTAATTATTTACCTTGTATATACATATTTTTTCTGCATGGTCACTATGGAATTCTGTTTTTTTCTTAACCTTTCACTATAAAACCACCATTCCAAAGTTCTGAGAAACTCGGGAATCTTACCTAATTTCAGTAAAAACTAGGTGATCACACAGTAGTCCATGTACAGTGTGATGAAGTCTTGTATGATAAAATCACTTTATTATTATTATTATTATTATTACGTGACACATCCAGGGAGTCCAAAGATTCTTCGATTGAGGACACCTACTCTACAGCTCTCTGTCTCCACGACTCAATCCACCAATTACAACGAACCGCAACTATCATCATTATCTACACCAACGCCATCTACTGCTCACCACCACTACTAGTATTTTTCACAGACGATCACAAACATCCATGCCCATGGCATGATTTGAACCCACAGCCTTTTGGCTGGAGAGCAGATACACTAACCACTTGGCCAACCAGGCCGGCATATCTTCATCTCTACTAACTGACATCCTCCTTATCATAGCAGCAGTCTGATGTACATTATTATTACAGTAACCTCACGTGAAGTCAGTAGACTTGCCATGGAAGGCCCATTTAACTAGCAACATATCATATTGAACATTGAAATCATTTACACTCTGCATTCACAATGCACTCTGGAAATGTGTTCCACTCACCAAGCCCTCTCCATGCAAAAAAACGCACTCTTCACATGCTTCTTCATCACATCTTTATACAACTTCCAGGGATGACCTCTTGTTCTTCTCATCTTGCCCTTCATTTTTGTTATAATCCCTTCTGTATTAATCTGGTAAAATTCCTTAACTAACTTGAAGGTCTCTATCATATCACCTCTTTTCCATCTATCCACCAAACTCTGTAATCTACATATCGCTCAGTGTAACGAACATGCCAGAGTTCCAATATCACTTTGGTTATTCTCTGGATCCTCTGTAGTGTTTCTACATCAGAAGGAAAACTAGGTGACCAAATTAGACTACAACTGTGTCCATGTGTGGTCTGACCATTATCTTATACAGAGGCACAACTTATCCCTACATGTCCATCAATACAGTATGCAGCCTTATATTTTTCCACCTTAAAGTGTAGCACCTTTCATTTATTAATATTAAAACTGTCCAAGCTAAATTTCTATTCAGATCTTCCTATAGAGAATTAACATCAGCAATACTCTTGATAATTCTAACTTTGCATCATCAGTAAACAGTTGAAGATATTCAGTCAATCCACATGAAATATCATTAACAAATGAGTTGAATAGGGCCCAAAAAAAGAACAACACACACTCCACTGATCACCTTCCTTTTATGAGATATTGCTCCATCATACACAACTTACTGGTATCATTCAGAAAGCCAATCTTCAATCCATCTAATCAATCTGTTATCCAATCCCATCTTCTCACATAACAATCTGTCAAATGCCTTTTCAAATCCCATAATATCAATGTATATGAATCTCTGTTATCGAGCATATTCATCACTTTATCATAAAATAAGCAGATTGCTAAAATAAGACCTGCCCTTCACAAACCATTGCTAACCATTATAGAGAATGTTATACCCGTTAATCCAATCCTGCATTCTATTCCTACCGGCTTCTACAAGTACCATGACTCCAACTGCAGATATACGACTGGTCTAAAATTGGAAACATCTGTCTTAAAACCATGCTTGTAGAACAGTACTATTTTCATTCAATAGTCAGGTCAGTGGCATAGTTAACTCTTTTTCACATTCCTTAAAAATACATGGTGATATGTCATCTATGCCCACAGCCTTATTAACATCTAACTCAAGCAACACTTGATACAGTGCTGATTCTTTCATTTCTAATATTTACCTCCCTTCCCTTTGCATACAGTTCCCAAATGTGAGAGAGAGCTTGCATTTGAATGAGGAAGGACGTAGGTATGTGGAGAGATTGCTGTTTTCTGAATTAGTTGGTGTGTCAATGCAGGGAAACTAGAATTCCCAGAGTGGATGTAGCAAGGGTGGCCTCTTGTGGGAATGGGTGCTTTGGGAAGAGGGACGACATCAGGTAACACTGAGTCCAGTGGGGTCTGGAGAGGATAATGATAGGTATAGAAGCAGTGACATTTTTATGCTTTAGACTAATGCCAGAGTATCCAAAATAAAGGAGATGAATTGGTGGCGTTGATAGCATCAGCCTGGCCAAAGATTATTGGGATCTCTGAGACATGATTGACGGAAGATGATATAATAACAGGAATTGAAGTAGCAGGATAGGAAAGGAAAGGAAAATGTGGTGGATTGTTCCTTATGATAAGTGATGACTTATGTCTTCTAAGAGTGAAGGCTTTGGAAGGCAGTGACACTAATGGTTTTTGAAAGCATATGGTGTGAGGTAGAGGTGGCCAAGACAGGATATTTAGTGGGGTGCTGCTACAAGCCAAGGAGCACAGAGGGTGGGGAGCAGGAGATATTTAAACAGTTGAGCTTGATAAGTGCAAGAAGAATGATTGTTATGGGAATTTTAACTACAGTAATATAAATTGGGAAGAGGAAACTGCATATAGTAATAAGGAAATGGAATTTCTAGAATTCTTGAGGGACAAATGTCTCAGGCAATATGTAATAGAGGGAACAAGAGTTTTGGATTTGGTCATAGCATCAGAAGAGCTGATAATAACTGAGATGACATCTCTTCCCCCAGTTGGGACCATGTGGTTTTGACCTGGAAGATGAATAGACATGCAGAAGTATCAAAGAAAAGGGAATACATGTGGAATTATAAGGCAGGTGATTACAATAGTCTTAGATATAAACTTGGAGCAGTTCCATGGAAGGCAGAACTGCAAGGCCAGGATATCATTAGTGCTTGGGAAATTGTGAAGGAATATTTGTTAGCAGCAATAGTAAGTTGTATTCCACAAGTGAAGAAGCAGACACAATTTGGTGTAAAGTGGATGACTAACAATATCAAACAGGAACCGCAGGTGAAAAAGAGATTATGGAAGAGATATAAGACTCAGGCCAGGAGAGTGACTAGTATGGTGAGGAAGGCAAAACTGGAATATGAGAAGAGACTGGCACTAAGATCCAAAGAAAATCCTAGGGAATTTTTTAGCTATGTGGCCAGTAGCAGGAGAAATGATTGTGGAAGAATGACATTGCAGGATAAAAATGGGAATAGAGTGACTAATGCAGAGGATATAGTGGAGTTGTTCAATGAGCACTTTATTGGAGCATTATAAAGTATTATAAAATCTGGAGAAGAAGATTTTAATACTAGAGGGATAGGGCAGTAAGAGGAGAATAGTGTGTTCCAAATACTGAGTAGTCTGGATGTCAGTAAAGCTGTGGAACTGGATGGCATTTCACCATGAGTTTTGAAAGAATGTGCTAAAGAACTGACAGCTCCATTGACCTGGCTCTTCAATGAAAGTCTGGCTGCAGGAAAGGTACCCAAGGAATGGAAGGAAGGTAAGATAGTGCCACTGCGTTGCATAAGGACGGTAACAGACTGGGAATGTCCAATTATAGGCCAGTTTGTGTGTCATCAGTAGTTGTGAAGGTCTTGGAAAAATTAGTGAGGAACTATATACAGTGTTGGGCAGATGAGGGTAATGTTATCTGTGAGAATCAACATGGATTTGTTAAGGGGCACTCTTGTTTTAGTAATATGATTGACATTTATAATAAAGTGACCAGAGCAGTTGATGAGGAAAATGCATATACTGCCATTTTTTTGGATTTTGCAAAGGTATTTGACAGGATGCCACATGATAAGCTGATATTTAAGTTGCAGCACATGAGTTTAGATGTTGGGTTAGTCAACTGGATTCAGGATTGGCTGTCTGATAGGTATCAGACAGTTGTATATGGTGGGGCAATATCAATTAAGCAGAAGGTTACAAGTGGGGTTCCACAGTACTGGAACCTGTATTGTTCAACCTTTATATCAGTGGCATTGTCAATTAGATTGCAAGGGGATATTCAGTTGTTTGTAGATGATGTGAAGCTGGGAAGGGTTATCAGCAATAGTGCAGATGTGGTAGCAGTGGCATAGCTAAAGCTGTTGCTGCCCATGGCAGTCCCTGAATTTGCCGCCCCTCTCACTACACACCAAAAATACTACAAAAAGTCAAAACGATGTATAAATAGGGAAATAAATTAAATCACTATGTTTGCTTTTGAAGTAAAACTTTAATTTCAACATTCTAAAATGTTATTTTTCTTGCTTTTCCATTACAAAATCGATGACATTGGCGAAGTCTATTTCATAGTGATGTAGGTAATTCTTAATCAATTTTATTTAGAAAAACTCCTCTCACAACACTTACAGCAATTGTGAGGAAAATTTGCAGTAGTATTACAATAGTTGGAACTGAGTTCTCGAGACTGTATTTTAGAATTAACTGCAAAAGTTCAAAAAGGTTCAAAGCCCCCCCCCCCCTTCCACACACCCCCTAGTTACGCCAATGTGTGGCAGCCCTGCAGAGGATTTGAATAAACTAGACAGATGGGCAAATGAATGGGGGAGGGTATAGATTTAATGCAGCAAAATGTAGTCTTGAAGTTTGGGATACATCGATTGGAGGAGCTGTACTGGAGGAAGTAGGGGAGACAAGAGATCTGGGGGTGATGAATGATAGAAAACTGAAATTTAGGGAGCATATTGGAAAGTTATGATAGACTTAGTGTTTCCTAAGAAGGACTTCCCACGATGAATCTCTTAACTCCATGGAGGCCTGAATAATAATAATAATTTTGCATGTTGCACAGTATCATTTACACAAGCATGATATGCATTGATAAGTGCTCATTAAATAATTCCACTATAATCCTTTGTTATGGTCACTTTTTTTCCATAACTATCCACCAGTGTTACCCTTCCATAATTATTCTTCCTCTTGCTTTCTACATAATGAAAGAATTCCCTTGGATTATCTTTGACCTTACTAGCTGGCCATCCTCCTCTCATATTCTACTTTCCTTTTTTTGTTTTTTTTACCATGCTTATCATCTTTCTGGCTTGCAGTTTATATTCTTCATTCATCTGTTCACTACAAAGTATCTTGTGCCACCTGCATAATATCTTATTTTCCCACACTGCTTACATGATTTTGCTGTTCATCCATCTCACTTCTACTCTGTTTATCTGCTTAACTCATGGTATGTAGTCATGCATTATCATTTCTTATGATAACTGCATTATCATTTAATGCAGTTATGCATAATAATAATAATAAAAATTAAATGATAATGCATTAAATGATAATGCATTTAATGCATTATCATTTAATGCATAAGAAATGATAACTGCATTATCATTTCTTATGATAATGCATAACTGCATTATCATTAGAAATGATAATGCAGTTATGCATTATCATAAGAAATGATAATAACTACATTATCATTAGAAATGATAATGCAGTTATTGTCAACATCTTTCTTGAACAGCTCATCAGTCCTATGTACTTATGCTATTCGGCTACGGAGCTCAGAATCACCCATCTTATCATTCCATATATCCCTTCTTGACAGTGACCTTTTCTTTGACCACCTTCCAAACTACCTTGTGATCACTCTCACCAATAGGTGACAGTGTTGATATTGTGATACTGCATTCACAACCATATCCTGTGAGGAAACCACTAAACCCAACACCCAAAAATCACACACTGCAAATTCACTCTCCTTGTTTCCATGCACTGTCTCTTCCTCCCACATTCATCACCTTTTTTTTTTCTTCCATAAAACGAACTAGACTGTTCCTATCCTTCACAGATCCATGCAGATCATTATAGAGAATTCTGTATCTATCACTCCAATCCAGCATGCTGTTCTTTATCAACATTTCCAATATCTAAACCACAGCTGCAGATATAACGACCGATCTGTAACTTGCTGTCTTAGCACCACTCTTGTGTAGTGGCACTATCTTATCCTCTTCCTCTGAGATACTCTCTTAAAATACATGATATATTGTTATTTGACTCCACAGCCTTTTTAGCATCTAGCCTACTAGCACCTCATATCTTTGTCTATTCTCCTGGTTGCACAGTGTCAGTATAAACTGGTATGAAATAAAATTCCAGCGCTCATTAAATAACTCAGCTAAACCCTCTGTAGTGGTCATTTTGCCACCATCACTGTTCACCAGTGTCATCCTGCCATAATCATTTTCTTCTTATTTGCCACATAGTAGAAGAACTTGGATTTCCTTTGGCTTGACTGGACAATTTTCTCTCATATTCCATTTTTTTTTCCCTTTTGGCATCTTAATAGTACTGTATCTGGTTATTGCCTGCCATTATATCTCCTCACATAATTTCTTTCTTCTGTACCTGCTTGCCTAAAAAAGTTGATCATTTATTTCACTCTTACCTTATTTATTCATCTGGCTCCTTGATATATATATGTACATTGTCAGATATGTTTTAACAATTTGTAACCATTCTGTGTTAACCAACTTGCACACTCTTGGTGTAAGTGAATATAGCAACATAATCATGTATCTTCTTGTCAACCTCTCATCATCCAGTGGCAATGTTGATAACTCTTATTATGACTCCTCTGTGGAGTCATAATATGAGTTATCACTTAATCAACACTCATTTCACATTGCTCTCATCATAATCAGCCTAAAGTAATAGCAATTTTCATAATTTTACACAACATATTAGAAACTCCAGAAATATGACTCTTTGCTTCTGCATACTTGTCTATTTAAAATCCATATTCCCATAATTAAAATACATTAAGATCACCCTATTTTCACTTACTCAAACAATTTGTCTAAACACTTCTTGATTATTGCCCTCTACATTCCCAAACCTATAACAACCTCCTATTGAATATACTATTTTATTTATTTTAACCTCACACCAAATAACTTCAGAGCCATTGCATGCACCATCTTTTTTTGGAGGAATAATTCTTCTTCTCTTAATACCAGTACTTTATTATTATGATTATTTAGGACCTCCATGGAGTCAAAGGACTCATCACATGGGAAGTCCACCCTAAAAAGCACAGTCTATCATACTGCCTCTTGAACCCATTGACTGTTTGTACTCTCACCCAGTGCCGTAACTAACTAGGCAGATGCAATGGGTGCACAGGGCCCAGGATGAAGGGGGAGGGGGCTGAAATGGGGTATCAAAAAAATAATCCGTATTATATTTTCATTTTCAAATTTTACCACCATGGGGTAACTGTAACATTTTCAATTAAAGTTAAAATTTAACTGATCTATTTCTATTGTATTTGTTTTTTTATTTTTTTTCCAAAAATGAAATCTTGCACATGGCCCATAAAAAGCTATTTCACCACTGCTCTCTCCACTCTATCAGGCAATACATTCCAGGGTTCAATCACCCTCCATGCAAAGAAACACTCCTTACCCGCTTGCTCACAACTTCCTTTCTTAATCTCCAGGAATGGCCTCTTGTCCTCACTCCTTCCTCCTGTTCCACCAAATGAAAGAACTCCCCCAGTGTCAACCCTGTAACTACCTCTCAACAGTTTAAGTCTCAATCATATCACCTCTCCTTGTTCTATCTAAGAAACTCTGCAGTCTGTTGTACAATCCTGATATCATCTTTGTTATCTGCATCTGCACCCTTTCCATGATTAATTTATCCCCTTGAAATCCTGGGGACCCAATTTGAGCACAACAGTCACGGTGTGGTCTGATCAGGACTTTATACAATGGAGTGAACTATTTTATCTCTGCAGGTCAGCATCCTTCTCAGTATTGCAGCAATCCTTTGGGTTGCCTCCACTCTTAAAGACTTTATATTTGGCTGAATTAAACTGATGCTCCCATTTATTTGGCCATCTTCAGTTTATTCAAATTCTCTTGCAGGGCTACCACATCTGCGTTATTACTAATAACCCTTCTCAGCTTCACATCATCTGCAAACAACTGAATATTCCCTTGCAATTCATTGGAAATGTCATTGATATAAAGGTTAAACAATATAGATCCTAATACTGACCTCTGTGGGACCCCACTTGTAACTTTCTGCTTCCTTGATAGGGCCCCATCATACACAACTCTAGTACCTATCAGACAGCCAATCCCCAATCAAGTTCACTAACCTTACATCTAAACCCATGTGCTGCAACCTAAATATCAGCTTATCATGTGGTACTCTGCCAAATGCTTTTGTTAAAAAAAAAAAAAAAAGCAGAATATACCTTTCATCAACTGCTCTTGTCACTTTATTATGAAAGGCAATCAGATTACTAAAACAAGAGCACCTCTTAACAAATCCAAGCTGACTCTTACATATAACATTATCCTCATCTGCCTAATGTTGTAAATGATCCATCACTAATTTCTCCAAAATCTTCAACTACTGATGAAATACAAACTCGTGTATAGTTTGACACTTCCAGTCTGCTACCACCCCTATGTAATGGCACTATCTTACTCTCCTTCCACTCCTTGGGCACCTTTCCAATGGCCAGACTTTCAGTGAAAAAGTAAACAGAGCTGTCAGTTCTTTAGCACATTCTCTCAAAACTGTGGCAAAATCCTATTCAGTCCCATTGCTTTACTGACACCCAGAGTATTTGAGAATACTGACATCACTCAGTACTTGAGTACTCTGGATGACTTTATTATTATTATTATTTGACACCTCCAGGGAGTCCAAAGACTCATCAAGGGAGGGCCTGCTCTACAACTCTGTCTCCGCCACCCAACTGACTGCAACTACACGAACATCATCTACCGCCACCACAACCACTACTATTTCCACAGACAATCGCAAACATCCATGCCCACAGCGGGATTCGAACCTGCAGCCCTTTGGCTGGAGAGCGGATACACTAACCACTCGGCCAACCAGGCTGGCTGAAGTACAAGAAGTGACTTCTTCTTGCACTTCTAAACCTCAAACCTGCCCATCCCTCTAGTATTAAAATCTTCTTGAAATAACCACTAAAGCATTCATTAAACAACTCCGCTATGTCCTTTGCATCAGTCACTCTATTCTCATATTTATCCAACAATCTCATTCTTCCACATAACAAAAGAATTCCTTAGGATTTCATGGCCAATCTCTTCTCATATTCCAGTTTTGCCTTCCTTACCGTACTAGCTGCTCTCCTGGCCCGAGTCTTATATTCTTCATACATCTGCTCTCCACCCCTCTCCTTATATCTCTTCCATATCCTCTTTTTTTTTTTATCTGCAGTTCCCATTTGATATTGTTTGTCATCCACTTTTACACCAAATTGTGTTCTCTTCTTCACTCACAGTATACAACTTGCTGTTGCTGCTAAGAAATATTCTTTCACAAGTTCCCAAGCACTGATGATATCTCACCCTTCCAATTCTTCCATCCATGGAATTTCCCCAAGCTGATTTCTAAGGTTGTTATAATCATCTGGACATCCTAGATGAGTCTGTAACTCCATGGTTACATTTACACTTAAGATAATAATAATTCCATATACATTTCTTTCTCTTTGATACTCCTGCATGTCTATTCATCTTCCAAGTCAAAACTGCATGGTCACTATCTCCAACCAGGGGCAGAGATGACATCTGAATTATAATCAGATCTTCTGATGCCATGACCAAATCTAAAACTCTTGAGCCACGTGTTTCTTCTACTACATGTTGCCTAAGACATTTGTCCCTCAAAAATTCCAGAAGTTCCATTTCCTTACTACTATATGCAGTTTCCTCTTCCCAATTTATATTACTGTAGTTAAAATCTCCCATAACAATCATTCTTTCTGCACTTACTCAACTGCCTAAACATCTTCTCTTCACCCTCTATGTTCTCTGGCTTATAGCAATACCCTACTAAATATCCTGTCCTGCCCACCTCACACCATATGCTGTTAAATTCATTAGTACAATTGCCCTCCAAATCATCCACTCTGAGAGGACAAAATTATCACTTATAAGCAGTATTCCACAACCATGTTTTTCCTGCTGAAAAATGCTATACCCTGCCACTTCTATTCCTGTCAGTATATCATCTTCTGTCAACCATGTCTCAGTGATCCCAATCTTTGAACAGGCTTATGCTGTCAGCACCACCACCAATTCATCTCCTTTTTGCTGGCATTAGTATAAAGAATGAAGACATTGTCATTGTTTCTATAACTATCATTAATCCCTCCAGACTCCACTGAATTCAGCATTCAGAAGAGGGAATACATCATTACATGATATATCCCCCCTTCTCCCAAGCCACTACAAGAGGCCACCTCCTGCTACCATCCAACCTGTTAATTCTAGTTTCTCTTCATTGACATGCTGCCTTGTTTGGAGAACAACATTCTCTCCAAATGTCTACATCCTTCCTCATTCAAATATAAGCCATCTCTTGTAAATAGTTCTTTTCTGTCCTCAAATGTCCTCCAAACACCCGAGTTATCCATGCTTCTTGAAAGAGAGGCTTAGATAACATGGATAACAGCAGCTCTTCGTTATCATACCTGAGCAATACACTATCTTCCCTTTCTCAGTCTGCTTCCATGCAACCTCAAGCATGAACATTAAATCTCTTGCCTCTCAAATCATTTGTGCCAACCATCATAATCATCTCATCCACCCTTTCGCCATGCTTAATTGCCATAGCAAAATGTATGGAGAAATATATTATTCCTCCAGGCAAACATTCTTCTACCTTCCACACCACAGATCATCAAGTCTCCATACTTCACATCTCTTACCACACTGTTTCCTCCTTGGTCACCTGCATCCCTCACTATCTCTCTTCTGACACTTTCTTTCATTGTTCCTCCACTTATCTGTCATCTCTACATCCCTGGTTCCAGCACTCTCACATTTTTCTCATTCCCTCTCTTTCACTGGTTCTCCTATTCTCTCCTCTTCTATCATTCTCATAGTCTCTCTCACTCCTGCTCTGATTCTCTTTGCATTCATCATTTCCAATCATTTAATCTCTACATCCATGTTTCTCAACTCATTCCCTGAGATATTTCACTTCTTTTTTTTTTTCTCCAGCACATCTCTCCTCTCGCTCTGCTCTGTAAGCTACCTACTCTCGCTCAACACCATCTTCAAAAACTTTACGATCTTTCAAACATGCTATACTCCCTACTTTTATTTTTACTCCCATTTTGTTCATTTTCCTCACCCTCGATCACACCGCTCATCTCTCTCGGTCAGTATTCATCCATTTCTGGCATAATGCTGCTGAGGCCTGTTATGCTAATTTCTAAATCATAACTCCTTCCTTTATTTTCCTTCCTATCCTAAAGGATTCTGTATCCCTTTATTTTTCTATTCCTGTCTGTTCATTCCCAATTAACCAAATTTCATATATACAAGAATTCTTTGTGGTATACAAACTTTAATGCAACCTTATTTCTGATCCTCTTTGCATTAGTATGTTAACAGTTGCATGTTATATGCTGATAAAAGTTATCCCTTCCTTAAAACTGGATGCATAATATTCTGCTGCATTGTTACCTTTAAAAAGAGCTTGTAAATAATAAAATATATTGTTTTAGTAATCAGGATGATTATGGAAGAAAATTAATATTAGTAATAAATGTGATAATGGATTAATAGCTTGACATCAATTATAACTTCAGTTAATAATATGTAATAAAATCATATCACAGATTAGAATATCACATTTTTGTGCATTAGTTTTCGCTTTTAGTGCCAGTATGTGTCACAGTTTGTGCAAGTATACTGCGTTACTGTACTATTATTTTCCCATGTAAATTAATTACACATTTCATGCTGTCATCTGTACAATTAAGAATGATAGCGATATTGCTTATTTTTAATATATTTTTTGTAATACGACTTATAATTTTTGAGGATAATAAGATCTATTTATTTTTATAATTTATTGGTCTGATATTTTTTTTATGCTTAGACATCCTGGTTACTAAAAAACAGTATAAACTGGATTATTATTTTTTATAAAAAATGTAGTGCAAAATTTATATTTGCATAAATGTCAACTCCAACCACCTAGGTTGCAAGCAAAAGGATATCTTTAAGGCAAGTGATAAATTTAGCAAGGTTTGGCTGGAACATTTGATATAGTAACAGTAATAAGTCATTTTTCAATACTCTTGTATGCACCATTTTGAAATATGTACATATATATCATCATAACACTAATCATAAATATAATTTTTTAATCTGTTGCAATCTCAGTCTTTTTTTTATCATCTCAATCTCCCTTTTTTCAGGTCTACCTAAGACAGGTAGACTCTTTCCTTCTGATTTATGTGTATGTTCAATTAATGAATACACTTTTATATACACATAGATGGATATATATATATATATATATAAACCAAATGAATATTTTATTAGAATTTCATAGCATACAAAAAATAATAATGTTATCATCACAGTTTTATTTTCCTCCAGCAAAATAGACAAACCAAACAGAAAACACATGGTTAATGATAATATACTTACCAAATGGAATAGTTTATCCACTCTCCAACAAGCAGGCTCTGGGTTTGAATCCCACTACAGCGACAGATGTTTTTGGATGTCTTTAGGTGGTAGATAATGGTATTAGCCTTTTGGAAGCTTTAAAGTTACTCGGGGAGAAAAAGAGTTTCATTTGGTTTAATAGGCAGAATTTCTGGATTCTATAACTCTTAATACACCTTAGTACTAATACTAATGTGTTATAAGTTAAAACTTTTTGAGGGTGGGATGCACATTAATAAATAAGTGAAATAATTTTTACAAGCCCAATCCATTTCTTGGAGCTCTACAGACTTAGCACAATGGACCCAGATTAATTGTTATCTGGGATTCTCATGCTTGTTATTAAAAGAATTTTCTTATAATCACCTATTCTGTTGGCAAGTCTCATTTTACTACCTATCATCTATGATAAGAGTAAACTCACTTCTGACTTCCCTTCCTCACTTATATTGTATGCAACACTAGTGAAATATGAATTTTAATGATATATATGATTTGGCACAAAAAAAAAAAAAAAAACAGTACTGAACTTTGACATCAGTTTACTCCATAACATATATTGTTGTAGTTATTCAGTACTTTTTGTACCATACTGTAGATGTTATCTTCAGGTGTGCTCAGTGCTATTTAACTGCAATGATCAAATATATTTAGTGCTTCCAGGTTAAATTGTGTTCCTCTCCTGAGTTATTTTTCTGAAATTTGTATGTTATTATTAACATCAGATTTCCAAGGAGTCAAAGCACATTTTGTAATTTATCAAACTGCTTCAGACTTTTCAGAAGTGTTGTATAAAATATTTTTTGATGAGTCTTGTAACTCCATGGAAGCAGAAAAGAATAACAATGTTTCATGAATTGAAATATATATCTGTATAGGTAAAAACAAAGAAAAAATTACAGAACACATAGCTGTAGTCAGGCATTTTTAAAAATGGCTAGTTAGTTATTATTACTATTATTATTACATGTCATATTACCAGTGGCGTAGCTAGGGGGGTGCAGCTGGGGCAGTCCGCCCCAGGCAGCATTTTGAACTTTTGCATTTAATTCCAAAATACATTCTCGAGAGCTCAGTTCCAAATATTGTAATACCACTGCAAATTTTCCTCACAATTGCTGTAAGTGTTGCTAGTTGTGAGAGGAGGTTTTCTAAATAAAACTGATTAAGAATTACCTACATTACTATGAAATAGACTTTGCGAATGTCATCATACCAGAAAAGCAAGAAAAATAACATTTCAGAATATTTAAATTAAAGTTTTACTTCAAAAATAAGTGTAGTGCTTTAATTTATTTTCCTATACATCGTTTTGGTTTTCTGTAGTATTTTTGGTGTGCATTGAGAGGGGCGGCAAAAGCTGTAGCTATGCCACTGCATATTACTACTCCACTACACTACACACAACTCACTGTCATTTCAAACTTAATTCAATACTACACACAATGCCATCTACTGCCCACCAACAACAATAGTATTTTTTTTTTTTTTTGTCTGTAAACTGCATGTTTTCTCATGACTGATTTGCCTGTATGCAAGATGAAAAACACAAGTTCCAGGAAGAAAAAACCCTGCTACTTCCATGTGAGATCAGCTAACTCCTTCAACTGAAAAAGCCCACATAAAGATTCTTCCTGTGACAAAGAGAACTGAACTCAGGTCTTTTTCAATCGAAAGGCATAATGTCGCATTGTTCTTCCAATGGCACTACAGAGGCACTTGACACAACAGTCCTCTCAATTGTCTGCATGACTTTTGCAATATATTCCCTTAACTTCCCATTTCTAATTGAATTGAAAGTTAGAAAAACTCTGCAAAAAGCTATTTGCAGTTGAAATATTAGTTGACTGTTTTGTTGATGACATGACAGAGTATTCCAGCATATATATTATCATAAATATAATTTAACATTTTGTTATAAAATATACAGTCACTGCCAGAAACCACTACTGAGATTTATGCGAGAAGATAAGTCCTTCATAGTGAAAGACTAATCTTCTCATTTTACGAAACGAGTGTCTAAGATATATACAGAATAGTGGAATACTTTACCATTGCTAAAATGTGTCCCTTTCTTCAAAACTTGTGTGTGTACACATTGAAATTAAATATATATATATATATATATATATTTTTTTTTTTCATTTGAAGAATTTTGTTCATATAATATACCCTAGTTCAGTATTAATTATACTACTGTTATCCTGTCATTCTTTGGGCAGAAATAGTTTGAAACAGTTAATAATTAACTTTTCAATATTAAAACCATACTCACACTCATTTGTCCAAGCATAAATTCTGTTCAAATCTTCCCAAAGAGAATTAACATCAGTAATATGCCTTATAATTCTCTCCAACTTTGCATCATCAGCAAACATTTGAAGATTAACAAATAAATTAAACAGCCTTCCTTTTTCTGAAACACTGCTCCATCATACACAACTTGCTGGTATCATTCAGAGAGCATAACCACTCCCATCTTTAGCAGCTTGTGCACCAGCTTCTCTTATGATAATATATCATATACCTTTGCAGTACTCTTATCTTATTTTACTAGTATACATTATTTTCTTCCCTTTAGACAAACTTTCTGAAGAGAGTTTGGTTTTATAGGATATGATGGACAAATTTTCATTCTGGATTTACATATTTATTCCATGTAATTTGAAAATGATAGTTACTTTAAACCATAAATAAATATTATTATTTTATTTATTTATTTATTTTACTTACATATATCAAATGGTAGTCAGATAACTCTGAATAACAACTTTTAGATCAGTACACTTGTTCAGTATATTCACAGTGGAATGTTAGTTTTATCATTATATAATAAATGTGATATAATTGAAGAAAATACAATGGATTAAATTTTAAGATGAAACTATGTCATTCAACTGAGGAATTATGAAACAAATTAAGGTAATATTTAGATTTATTATTATTATTATTATTATTTACAGTATCTCCATGGAGTCCAGAGACTCATCACAGGTTCTCCTTGAATCCATTCACTGTCAGGGAACTCGCAACTAATTCTGGCAATCCATTCCACTATATTCGAAATAATTTATTTTGAATAATTTTATTTCCTTGACTTTCTGATAATGACACTAAATTATCAATAATTTTACGTGTAACTACTTCCATTTTAAATAATGATGACTTTGGTAAACATTATGTGACTTTACTGAACATATAGGCTTATTGAATAGTAGCATAAACCTTCTATTTGAAAGGTCTTTTTTTTTTTTTTTAAAAAAATTATGTTTTTTTTAAAACTTAATTTTAAAATTCCTTGCTTTAAGCTCTTCTGAAGAAAGAAGAGCTTAAAGCAAGGAAGAGTTATAAATGAGAAATATGGTACGTACATAGACTGCATTTTGCATCGGCTCCCATTTGATGAAACACCGTGAAATATTTCTTAGCAGTTAAAAGATATCTAAGAAACTGCATTATTTAATTGGATATTTTCTATTATATTTTAATTATTTCTTGTGTAATCTTGTTTGGATTTTTAAATATATTGATATGGAAAAAATAATATAAAATTAAATATATATATCCTCAAGATAATTTTCAAATATTGATGGTATAAATAATATATTTGAAAACATCAAAGCTGGATTGTAGAGCAGTACTGATTGGAAAGGTTACATAAGTTAAATACTATGGAACCATGAACTTCATTGCCTAATTCCATCTTGAGTGCCAGACCACCATGCACAAGTATAATTTGATTGTCAGTTGTGATTTTTAATTAATCATATTAATTTTTAAATATTTTTAAAGATTAATTATTCTTAATTAAATAAACGTTTTGTTTTTTTCTTCTTCTCTATATCTGTTTGTTAAATAATAGTGTCCTTATTTGGAAATCTTCAAACTATATCATAAACATTAGTAGTAAAATTAAATTTTAATCTTTAAAAATATACATACATTTATATTTAGTAATAACTAAATATAAAGCTCAAACACAAAGGTTTCTTTTTGTTTTTAATAGTTCTCTTCAATATCTCTATTACGTAATTAGGTAGATTTATTCTTTCTACATATTTAGATGTAAATAACTAGTGTAGGTATTTACTGTGCTATATGAGGGTGGTCTGAAAAGTTCTCGGCCTAACAATGAAAAAAATACGAATTTATAATTTCAAAATTATTTTTATTTTTCAACATAATCTCCCTTAAGACTAATACATTTATTCCAGCGAAGCTCCAGCGCCATTATCCCATCCCTGTAGTGGTTCTCAGTAAGATCTGCAAAATACCCCTCTACAGCTGCAATCACCTCTTGATTCGAAGAAAAACGCTGACCAGCGAGGAAGAGTTTTAGTTTTGGGAAGAGATAGAAGTCAGAGGGAGCCAAATCCGGGGAACAGGGTGGATGTTCTAACAATTCATAGTGCAGATCCCTTAATTTTCCCATTGCCAAAACACCTTTGTGCACAGGAGCATTGTCCTGATGAAAGATGATTTCTTTCTTCTGCAGACCGGGTCTTTTCTCACGAATTTTTTCATCTAGTCTGGTTAAAAGATCGGAATAATATTCCCCGGTTATTGTTTTACCCTTTTCAAAATAATTAATAAACAAAATGCCTTTAGCATCCCAAAACACTGATGCCATGACCTTACCTGCTGATGGAACCGGCTCTGTCTTCTCTGGCGCTGAATAACCAACTGCTGTCCCCTGTTTGGATTCTGGTGTGTAATGGTGAATCCAAGTCTCATCCATAGTAATAAATCGACGCACAAAATCAGTTTTATTATTGTTAAAACGCACCAAGCATTGTTCAGAGATTTTCATGCGAGTGTGTTTTTGATCTGCTGTAAGCAAGCGCGGCACCCAACTTGCGCAAAGCTTTTTCATTTGCAATTCTTCATGCAAAATACATCCTACACGTTCTTTTGAAATTCCTATAGTCTCAGCAATTTCACGCACTTTGACTCGCCGGTCATCCAATACCATATCATGCACTTGATCAATGATTTCTGGTGTTGTTACACTTTTTGGACGTCCTTCACGTGGATCATCTTCAAGGCTGGTACGGCCACGTTTAAACACGGCAGCCCATTTCTTAATTGTCGAAAACGAAGGAGAAGGGTGCCCATAAACTTTTATGAACTTCGAATGAATTTCTTTTGGCTTTAAACCTTCTTTTACAAAGAATTTTATAACCGCGCGATACTCAATTTTATCCATTTCAAGGGATACACACAATACTTTTGCTTCTGACAGCTGTATAAAACAAACTACCTACCTTACTTGATAGAATGAATTGCAGTATGTAGCAACTTAGAAAAAAAAAAAAAATCTTGCCGATAGTGTTACCATCTATGGTCGAGACCGAGAACCTTTTTGGCCATCCTCGTAAGTACAACATACCTAAATAAAAACGAGTATATTTAAGTATACTGTATATGTCCCTTGCTGTGTATAAACTGCAAAGAAAAAAAAAAACTTTATTATTTTTTATTTATTTATTTTATTACAAGTGTTTCAGATATTTTTGTTCTCAACTGACAAAATTAGTGTTAGCTGTATATATATAGTTCACTATCAATTCGTATTTAATGGAAAAACAAAAAAGCACTGTAAAATTACTATAGTTCAATTATTTTTTTTTATCATAATCTAACATACTAAATATACATTTCCTTGAAAGCATGAAAAATCTATACTATATATGCAATTTCCAGATTAGTATGGACCTTTCTTCAATGAAACTATTAAAATAAAGAGACATGGCATTTATATTGTTTTGGCAGCTCAGCAAACAAGTTTGCAACTTGGAGGTATAACTAAATGTTATATAAAAATTGTTTATTGTTTCTTTATAAGTATATGGCAGGAAATTTGACCCCAAAAAGCAAATAAAACATTGAAACACAGTAAAAAGTCGATTTTTTTTAATTTTTTTTTTTTTTTAACATCACTGATGCATTGATAATTGTACTGGCTATAGTAATGTAAATTAACTTGTGAATATGAAAAGTATTAAATTTTTATGTAAACAGTATTTCTCTTAGTTTGTTTTGTGAATTTATTTATTCTTTCCCCCCAAAAAAATAATGTTTTAAGTTATCCCTCAATGATCTGCTTTGAAAATACTCTTGATGGATTTTTTATTTGTTAAAAATGAGAGCTAAAGTAATAAAACTTTGTAAATAAATAGATACATCATATTAAACATATTTTATCTTATTTATTCTGTTAAACAGACATAAAACATTACTTTTTAAAAAGCATTTACTATTTGTTTTGTTTTTGAGTAATTTTTAGTAACATTGAAATTCCATTTGAAATTCTCTTCAGATGTATATAATGAAGGCATGTCTGTGGTAGTTGTATTAAAAGTATATATAATATATATATATATATATAAATATATATTTGAATGGTTGATTTGGACCAATCACAGAATCATGTGTTTGTATGTAATGTATCAATGGAAAATGTCTGGAACTTGTTTTGAAAGTGAGAGCTTAACCTACAGTGTCCTCATTTTGATCATATTGATAGCCACAATATCAGAGTGTACTGCCTTGCTTATGTGCTTGAGAAAAAAAAAAAGGAAAAAAATCGGCTGTGCATAAGATGCACATTAAGGTTACATGTATATACTGTATATGAAGGTGAGAAAGTGTATGAACAGATGTGCTAGTGTAAAATAAATAATGCCTCTGTATAAAACTGCTTGTTTTTATGGAACAAGACAATTCTGAATATTACTGTTCCTTATTCATGTCGATCAACACTGTCATTCTGAAACAAGTTTGAATTAAAATTATTAATTTCTTTATGTTGTCTGGTATTTATTTCTTCAACAGGATTGTTGATGATTACAATGTAAAAATTAAGTGAAATTTAAAAAAAAAAAAAAAAACTGCTCTTGATGGCAAATTTCACTCTTTACAGAGCTACTTCATTTGTTTGCTCTCTTGCAGATATTGCTAAAATAATATACTTCCTAAAGTCATATTCAGACTTATGTGAATAATTTTATGGTCTGACAGAAATAGGTGGACTATTAAAACTGAATTCAGATAAACAGGGTATATCTGAACTATTCTAGACATATGTACCTCTTCATCTTACTGTCAGATATTCGGTCTGAAATTTTGCCTAAATAGTTATCCATCTTTCAATGGTATGTATGAACAACCAACTTTTATAGTTTCAATGCAAATGTTCAGTCTGGAACAAAAAATAATAATAATAATAATAAAACAACAACTGTATTTATAGACAACATGAACTGATGCTGACTAGTGCTAGCATATAGATGTGAGAGTTAGCAGTTTATATTTAAACAAGAGTTTGTGATTTCATATTGAGAATTTTGGAATATCACATTATTGCAAATAATCCTATTTTTTAAGGAAATGTAATATTATTGTGTTGCCACTTTTAAAATAAAGTAATTCTGTTAAAGTTGCATTTTTTTGTGTTCTGTAGGGTTAACAATATATATTCTCAAAGAGAAAACAAATTAATTTAGTAAGTTAATATTGAAGCATCTACCATTTCATCTTAATCAAACCAGTTATATAGGCAAAAAATTAGCTGACTTCCAATCTAGTTAAAAATTAAACTGTGCTTAATAAACAAAATCCAAGATTTTAAAATTTATTATACCTTGCACGAAATTTAATATTTCTGTTAGTGGGATTACAAATTCTGACATGTTTTTCAAAAACAGGTTGAGGATGAATTCTGTTATATGGTTGAGTTGTAGAATTCAGTACCATAATTCCTTTTGCCAAAAATAATTATATTATTATTATGACGATGATGACAACTCCAGGGAGTCCAAAGACTCATCGAGGAAGGGCACCCACTCCACCACTTGACCACCAACTTCAACTCACCACAACTACACCAACGCAATCTACTGCCGACCACAGCTACTAATATTTTCACTGACAATCACAAACATCCCATGGTGGGATTCAGACCTGCAGCCATTTGGCTGGAGAGCAGATTCGCTAACCATTTTGGACAGAGAATGTGATTTTTTACATTATTCCAAATGACTATATTGTTAATGAATCAGATTCACTGGCCTGATGGGCTAAGTGGATAGCACATGTGCTCTGCTGCCATAGGCTGGAAAGCAGCTTTAAAACCCACTGTGGCATGTAGGTCTGTTTACTGGATGCCATGTGTGTTACCTAGAGCAGGTAAAGCATATTATTTCATCCTTAGCTCATCCAAGGTACTTTAATGTAGATGGTGTTTACAGTCTTTTATAGGTTAGGATGCACATTTTAAAAACAACAACAACATTTAATACTATATTAATGGAATTATATATATATATATATATATATATATATATATTCATAATTTTTTAGAATATTAGTATTAAAAATGAGCAAGTACAGAACCAAATTAACCACCACAATGGCCCATGACATGTTTGAATGTTAATAATTACATGGATGTAAAATGTTATTGAAATAAAGGTAACTTTTGAATACTATTGTAATAACACAAATAAAAAGCATAAATTATTATTATTATTATTACCCCTCCATGGAGTTGGCAGACTTGTGAGAAGTTCAACTGACAACATATCTATTATACTGAATCTTAAAATCTCTAACACTCCCTGCATTAACAACATATTCCAGTAATGCATTCCATTTACTGACGATTCTCCATGTAAAAAATCACACCTTACTCTTACATAACTTACAGGGATGGCCTCTGGTTCCTTCCCTCTCATCTTCAACTCTTTTTATAATTCTCTCTGGATTAATCTGATAAAATCCTCTCACTAACCTAAATGTTTCTATCATATCACCTCATTTCCTCCTACTGATCAAACTCTGCAATCCACATTTCCTCAATCTATCTATCTCTCTCTCTTTCCATAGCCAACATTCCAATTAGTTACATTCCTGCAACTACCTTCTAAATAGCACATTAGTTTTCTTCCATCTAATCATGTGCGAAGGGGTATCCTAAGCATGGTCTGCCAGTCCTGACTTGCCATAATAAAGGTAGTGAATGTATTTTTTATGTTCTTCCAGGCAGATGTTAACAGATCTTCCTGTCTACCCAAAGTAGGCCAAGTCGCAATCAGAAGGAACTTCATACACTCCAAGATATGCTAGATGGTGAAGTTTATCCCTAGGAGAGTGGATCAGTGTTGCTAATTTAACTTGAATGTGGTGCAAAGGCCATGTTTTATTAGTACTTTGGCTATCTTTTCTGATGTACCTCTGACATAAGGAATGGGAATAGTAATGTGTACTACTGTTCCTATGTATATAGTAGTTCCTGTGTATTAGAGGAAGGAGAAGTAATGGGGCTAAGTAGTATTTTATCTATTTTGTAGGAATTGCATCCATTGGCCAAGAAAGTATGGTGCAGATATTTAAGTTCTGTGGAAAGAGCTGTATTATTAGAACAAATTGCTTTGACTCTGTGTGTAAGTGTTTTTAAAATGCCATACTGTTGAGCTGGATGATCATGAAATAAAATTCAATAGCTGCCTTAAAAACATTGTATAGGTATTAAAATATTATTACTAAAGCTGGTAAAGCTAATGCAACAGTTATCATGGATCGAGAGGATTATAACAGAAAAATGCAATATCTCCTATGTGACAATTCTACTTACCAAATTATAGATTGAGACCTCACTGTCTCAAAGGAACAAAAAATAAAAGGTCTGCAAATTATTGAAAAAAAAGTGACTTTTTGGCCCAAAGAAATCATTTAAAAAATAAAACCTGTTTATGTTAAACCACCCTACATTTATGGAGCATCAAAAATCCACAAAACTAATATTCCCCTATGCCCTATAGTTGATAGCATAGATAGTCCTACTTATAAACTTGCTAACAGTTAGCGAAGTCTCTTGTCCCCCCCCCTTTTTTTTTTCTGGCAACTCCTCTACTTTTGTTAAAAATTCAGTCCATTTCAAATGTTAAAAATCATATCCTTAAAAATTCAGACATAATGGTCAGTTTTGATGTCACTTCTTTATTTACCACTAATAAACTTTTGATTTAATAAAGTCTAAATTTCCCCCTTATATCTTTGACTTATTCAAATTTACTATGTATCCAGGTTACTTTACATGGGGAAGAAAAATCTACAGAGTAATTGTACTGCTATGCCCGTTCCCCTAGCAAACTTTTACATGGAACACTTTGAAAACAAAATACTTTTACCACAGCTACATACAAGCTCCTAGTGGGATTGTGCTTTATTGATGATGTGTTTGCCATTTGGCCCCATCATACTTGCCCCATGGACAAGACACTTGGGATGATTTCGTCACCTACCTAAACAGCCAACACTCCAGTATTCACTTCACACTAGAAAAAGAATCTAATAACTTTACCTTTTCTTGACACGTTAGAAAACCGCCTTTCAGATCGATTACTATCTTTTTCCATTTACAGAAAGCCAACACACACACAGGAAGATATCTACACATCATCATTTTTGTCCATTACAATTTGAATTGTTTCACTTACTGTCACATATAAATGATGTGTTATGCTCTGAAGATGTTGATTTGAAATTCAGCAAAATATACGCAAGTTAATAAACATCTTTTTTATAAAATAGTTCATTTAGCATTGTCAATACTATTAATAATGAGTTATGAATAAGTTCAAGTCTAGTTGCTGACTGGAGGAACTCTTTCATAGCTGTTCTTTGACCAGTTCCCAAATTAGATGATGTCTAGCATGGGGAAGCAAGTTTTTTCTCGGTTTTTTTTTGTCTCATGAACTCAAGAAAATTGAGTTTATGAGGCCAAAGAACGTAGAACCCACACTATTTCAGACAATAACATGTGCGGTGTAGAGATTTACAGAATGAGAGAACAAGTGTACAAGACAAACAGGGAAATTGGGAGAATCAGGGTGGACAGAGGAACACACTGTGAAAAAGGTTGATGCTCCAAGAGGATGTGAATGTGTCTGTGTAGACAAGAAGAGAATGGAATGATCTGAGATGTAGGAAAAACAGTTGGATTTTATTATTATTATTACGGGCACTCCAAGGAGTCGACAGACTCATCATGGGAGGCTCTAACATCATGTCAGGAACAACTATTCGACATTCACACAGTATCTGTCATACATCGCCTTGAACTCATTCACAGTCATGGCACCCACAACAGAATCTGGCAGCTTATTCCACTCATTCACCACTCTCCAAGTAAAACACCTAGCTCTAACACCCTTGCTAACCACACTCTTGCCCAGCTTCCATGTCTGGCCACTAGTCCTCCCACCACCAGTCCTATTCTCAAAAATATCTTCTTAATTAATCTTATAGAAACCCTTCAATAATTTGAATATCTCATCATATCACCCCTTTTCTGCCTATCAACCAATTTCATCCACAAATCTTCAATCTGTTCTCATAAGGTTCATTCCATAGACCTGCTATCATCTTGGTCATTCATCTCTGGATCCTCTCCATCTTCTCCCCATCAAGAAGAAACCCGGGTGCCCATATCTGGGCACAGTAGTCTAGATGGGATCTTATCAAGGCTCTCGATACAGAGGAACAATAACCTTTTATCTCCGCTTGTTAAAGTATTTTTCAACAATCAAGTGATTTGATGAGCTGATTTAGCCACTTTTGCGATGTGTCCCCTAAACTTCAACTCCCTATCCACCAACACTCCCAAATCCCTGGCCTCGTCAATCTCCTGGAGTATGGTTCCACCAATGTGATATGCTGCTGCTAATCTTTTAACCCCAAAATGCATAACCTCACACTTCGCCACATTAAATTGACATCCATTCTCCTTAGCCCAGTCCTCCAAACTATTCAAATCATCCTGCAAAATTTTGACATCCTGTGCACTCACTATTGCTCTACCTAACTTTGCATCATCAGCAAACAAATGAACACTTCCTCTCAGATCCTTTCCTATATCGTTAATGAACAAATTGAAAAGTAGTGGTCCAAGAACAGAACCCTGCGGCACACCACTAGTCACAGGCCGTCTTTTGGACTCTACCCCTGAATAAACCACTCTCTGATATCTGTCCATCAACCACCCTCCTATCCATCACACCAACCCTATATCCATTCCCATATGCTGCAGTTTGCTGATTAGAATTCCATGTGGTATCCTGTCAAAGGTCTTAGCAAGGTCCAGTAGAATCACTGTAAATCCATTACCCTTATCCAGTTCAGCCATCACTGTGTTATAAAACGTGAGCAAATTACTGAGGTATGATCTACCCTTCACAAAATGCTGTCCCCATACAATATCCCATTTTCATCTATCCAATCCTGTATTTGCCTCTTGACTATTTTCTCCAAGCACTTGACAACCATTCCTAATATGCTGATCGGTCAGTAATTTACAACAGCAGTCTTTGAACCTCCTTTATGCAGTGGAACTATTTTCCCCTCTTTCCACCCCCTCAGAACTAAAGGGATTTGAAGAGGTTTCTAGGATGAGTAAGGAGAAAAAGAAATGGCTTGAGAAAAGTATGGAGAAGTCGCATCTAATAAGTGGTATCAGCGAAACTTGTGATAGATCCAGGAATGAGCTGTTATATTTGACAAATGCAAGAAGTATCAGAAACAAGGGAAATGAGATGATTGAGATTGTTCACCCAAAAATTGTTGGCATAAGTGTGACATGATTGGATGAGGATGACATCCTGAATAGAGATGGAAGGCTATGATGTATTTCATGAAGATAGAAAGGATAAGAAGGGAGGTGGAGTGCTATTGATGATAGAAAAAGAGTCATGTCCACACAAAGTAGAGATGCAAGATTGAAATAGTGGTAATAGTTTTGAGGCAGTATGGTGTGAGACAGAGGTGAACAGAATGAAATGTTTTGTCGGATGTTGCTATAGACCTGGTAATGTGGAGAGTAGCAACCACAAAATGTATAAGCAAATGGGAAAAGGATGATCATTATGGGTGATTTTAATTATGGCAATATAGATTGGGATGACAAGATAGCAACTGGAAGTAAAGAAAATGAGTTTCTTGAATTTTCCTGTGTTGCAACTGCCAGCTACCTCTAGCAGTTGTAACACAGGATACATGAGGATTGAGGATCTTCAATTTGATCATCTCATCGGTGGATGCTATTGTAAACAAATTGTCAAATCTCACTCCAGTTGGTGAGAGTGACCATGAAGTGAATACCTGGGTGGTTGCCAGCCATGTGTGGACTTCTGTGAGGTAAGGGTATACAGGGTGTTCGGGATAAATTTGACATATTTATAATTAATTATATTTTTCCGTAAGTTACATGTATTAACACACACTTCTCTTCATTTAAAAGTTTGGACCCTTCTTCATTCATATACAAGATGTCAGAAAGGATGGATAGCTGGAACCCACCTGAATCATGGAAGAGAATAACTTGTATCATGATGATTCGTGCCCACCATCAAAATAAGGATATTACGACTGCTGCCCAATGCTCCCTGAATACAGTAAAAACAATCAGGCATGAACTAGAGACTTGCAATGGTGACTACGAGGATGTAGCAAGAAGAAAGATCCCTAGCAGACGATCTGATTGCGTTCGTACAGCAGAATTCCTCGCAAATCTGCAGGAACAGGTGTTGAAGAACCCTGGCATTGGAATTCGGGCTTTGTTCGTGGAGTTGCTAACTGTAGTCAAGCCCTGGATAACAAGGGTAGCCAATGGTAGGCCGTATGTATGGCAGCAGGATTCGGCCCCTTGCCACACCTCTGGGAAAAGTCAAAAATGGTTGTCTGAAAATTTCTACGACTTCACCAGTCCAAATGTTTGGCCTCCAAACTCCCCAGACCTTAACCCCATGGATTATTTTGTATGGGGCGCAGTTGAAAAAGACACCAATCGCACTTCCAGTAATACAAAAGCCCAGTTAATGGATAAAATTAAAACAGTTTTTGCGGCCCTTCCCAGGGAGACTGTAGCATCAGCTTGTTCGAGGTTCCGAAGCAGAATTGAAGCTGTGATCGATGCTAATGGTGGTTATTTTGAGTAAATCTTGTTGATAGTATTGTAATTAACTCTGCCTGTAATGTTTTTTTGTCAATTCATTAAATTTAATAGATACAAAGAAGATTTTCTTTTTCCTTACGAAACTGTCAAATTTATCCCGAACACCCTGTATGTGGAACTACAAGGTTGGTAATTATGAGAGGCTCAGGAGACAGCTTGGAGCTGTAGCATGGGATGAGGAGTCGAGTGGAAAGGAGATCAGTGCTACTTTGGTGATATTCAAGAACTATCTAGTAGAAGCAATGTCTAGATGTATTCCAAAGGTCAGAAGGTTAAATAAGGTAGATGTGAAATGAATGAAGAGATTAAGCACAATACAAAGAAACAAGGCATTATGGAGACAACATAAGAGGAGTGGTAATAATCAATTCCATCAGGAATACAAAGAACAGGCAAGGAGGGTGACTCTGTTGGTAAGGGCAGCAAAAGTTCAGCATGAGCAACATTTAGCTAATGAAGCCAAAAAAAAAAATTCCCAGAGAGTTCTTTCAATATGTAGCTAGCAAAAATAAGGATGATTATGGTATAATGGCATTGATTGGAGAAAATGATATAAGGACAACTGCTGTGGAGGATATAATTGAGATACCCTCGATGAGTCATGATAGACTTTGTTTTCTTATGAAGGACCTCCCACGATGAGTCTTTTGACTCTGGAGGCCTGAATAATAATAATAATAATATTAATCAGCAGTTCATAAAGGTCTTTCATCCTTGTGAATGTAACGTCCTGGAAAGTTTAAAAGCAGTGAATAATGAGGAGAGACTTACTGTGAGTGACGAAGAGGTATATGGGGAATTAAGCAAACTTGATGTTAATAAGCCTCTACACATGATGTTAATAAGGCTGTAGGGCTTGATCATATATCACCGTGTATTTTGAAGGAATGCGACAGTGAGTTGACATCTGCCTTGACATTTTTGTTTAATATGAGTCTTACATTGTCGAGTTCCAAAGGAGTGGAAGGAATACAAGATTATACTGCTTCATAAAGGAGATGACAGAAGTTAAGCATGAAATTGTATGCCAATCTGTATATCAGATGCTGTGGTTCAAGTGCTGGAAAGACTGTTGAGAATCAGGATCCAGAATTTGGGTTGACAACAATGTTATTATCTTTGATGGACAGCATGGATTTGTAAAGGAAGATCATGTTTTAATAATCTGCTTACTTATCTGCTCAAAACAATTAGGGAATATTTTGGTTTTCTTGTCAATTATAAAGTTATAAAAATAATTTACAAATGTAACACATTTATAAAATATTCTTAATATACAACAGTGTAGAACATGCAACTAAGTACAAAATCATCTTAGTCGTATTAGCATGTGGGGGGGGGTATAAAAGTTGGCTTGTTGCGCTCACTTCCGCAGTGCATAATTATCACTTCAATTGTAAACTTGTGTCACCTACCACTCATTATTTTTTTAAAAATAGCAGAGCAACATGATATCCCAGAATCCATGGTTTGGAGAGCCATTGGTCGATTGGACAAACGCAGCAAGTTGTCACTCAAGCGTGTCGTGTATCATGTGTCTCAAAGCGTAATTTTGTGACTTTGAAATAACTTTCTAGAAATGGGAAATGTTTGCCTAAGACAAGGTCGCCCATCAACAACAACTCCAAGAGATGATCAGTATTTGTCATTACTTGCCAGAAGAGCATGCCAATCCAATATGCCTGGGATGCTTTAGGTAGGCATGTTTCTATTTGACTGGTGCCACCACGATCACTTCATGAGCTCAAAATTGCTCTCACAGAAGAGTGAGGAAATATCCAAAAAGAACTGTTTGATCATCTTATCTGGTCCATGCAATCAAGATGTACCACTGTTCTGGCTGTTAATGGAGACCATATGCCCTATTAAAAATTAACAAAAGTGTTTTTGGCTATTCTTATTGTTATTCTTGTTAAAATTATTTCACGCGAAAATGTATAAGTTTTTAAATTTGTAATAAATATCGATTATTTAAACAATATCTCATCAATTACACCCTATACATAAGTAAGAAATATTTATTCATGTATAAAGTACCCAATAGGTATAATTATTTGCAGAAATTTATAATTATCCAACAGAAACTAAATGTATAATAAGGTGACAGCACCATTATATGCAGGAGATGGATACACAGTAGTATACTTAGACTTTGCAAAGACTTTTAATATATTACCACATGACAAATTGATAGTGAAACTTGAGCAGATGGGGTTGGATATTAGACTAGTGTATTGGATTGGAGTTTGGCTGTCTGATAAGCATCATCAAGTTCTGTATGGGACAGCAATATCCCAGAAAAAGAAATTCGCTAGTGATGTGCCTTAGGGATCTGTTTTAGGGCCATCGTTGTTTAACCTATGTTGATGATATTGGGGAAGATTTGAATGGGGATATTCAGTTGTGTGCAGATGATGCAAAGTTGGGAACAAACTATGAGGAACAGAGCAGATAGATATTCAGGGCACAGGAGTGGGGATGCCAGTTCATTGTTGCAAAATGTAAGGTTTTAAAATTTGGAAAACAAATATGGGGTGTAGAATTTACTCTTGGTGGAGATATATTGTTGGAGGTGGAGGAAATAAGAGATCTTGGTGTGGTGGTATAGGATAAGGATCTGAAATTTAGAGGACATATTGCCAAAATTGTGAAGACAACACAACAAATTCTCAGAATGATGCAGAGGAAACTGACTTGTAGAAGTAAGGTGATTCTGGTTCCATTGTATGAGGCTCTTGTTAGGTCACATATAGAGTGCAGTGCACAGATTTGGTCACCTGGTTGTCAAAAGGATGAAGATATGTTGGAGAGGGTCCAGAGGCAATTAACCAAAATAATTTATGATCTCTGGAATGTTCAATATGAGGAAAGGTTGAGATGATGCAGTTTGCAGAGTCTAGTGGATAGGAGGAAGAGGGATAATATCATAGAGACATCAAGTTAGTAAGGGGGGGGTTGTTATAGGATTAATGTTGAAGAGGCTTTTTAATGATGGGAGATTGGCAGAGAACAAGAGGTCATCCCTGGAAGCTATATAAGGAGGGCATGAGCAGGGGAGTAAGAAGCAGGTTATGAATGATTGGAATGCATTACATGAGAGCATGGTGTCTGCAGAGAATTTGAATGTGTTTAAGGCATGGTATGATAAGCTGTGTTATCACAAAAGGGCCCTCCTAGAGATGGGTTTGCAACTCCATATAGTCTTAGAATACTACTACTAATACTAGTAGTAGTATTCTAAGATAGATGGTATCAGATAGATACCATCTATCTGAGCACCACCAAGTATCTACATGTACAATAGGCTTCTTTTTTTTTTTCTTTTCCAGAAGAATCAGTGTAGCAGGAGCACATAGCTATGTAGCTGATTTTGGCCCTTCAGATATAGTCTTTGCACACATATACCATTATTTAAAATATCCTTCACTTCCAATTCTCCTAATACTTGCCTCCCTTCATTTACACCAGTATGATGATGATAAAGTGCTCATTCTCATTCAATAATTCACTCAGCTGCCATGACTATCCACCAGTGTCAACTTGCTATAATTATTTCATGAAATTACACCATGATATTAAACTAAAGTTTTTAAAACACGGTAGTTGTTTCCATAATTTTCATGATGTATTCTGATTACCATGTAAGTATGAAGGAAAGGTTGCTATAATTATTCTTTTTCTTGCTTGCCATATAGCAGAATAATTCCCTTGAATTAACCAGCCAGTCTTCTCTCATACTGCACCTTTACTTTCTTTATCATGCTCATGTCACCAATGTTTGAGGTTGCTTAAGAGTCAAAGCCTAGAAAACTGGAAGGAGACCTAGTTTTAAGGAATGTGGAGAATGGACTGGGAGCTTCTAACCTAATATGTCCAATGCCCTCTTGTAGTGTCTACTCCATTATCATTATTATTATTAATAACACTAGACCTCCATGGAGTAAAATGACTCATCACAGGAGGTAAACACTGTTACACACACACACACACAAAGCCCATCAAACCATGCTTTAAACTCATTCAATTACTTTCATTGATCACAGTGTCAGGCAATGCATTCCACTCACAAATTCACTCTCCATGCAAAGATGTTGAAAGTTTATTTTTCACTTGGTCAGACTATAATAAATTTTGTTTAATCCTTTATCCAAGTGTGTGCAAACAAAGTTTGCACCTGAAAGTATCTTCAGGACTGGGGTAAAGTGGTACAACACCAGGCAACTCCTTGCAAAGGAGGAGCAAGCTACCAACACTCCTATCTCAGTATCTCCCATAGTGCAAAACACATCTCCTTGCAGATATGTATAATGTTATGCATTAAGGGAAGGGCCACTACCCAGACTAGTTTCGACCTTTATTGAGGTCTCCTCAGTGGGAGCCAGGCACAAGTGGAGCCTGGATAAAAATCGAAACTAGTTTGGGTAGTGGCCCTTCCCTAATGCATAACATTATACATATCCGCAAGGAGATGTGTTTTGCATTATGGGAGATACTGAGATAGGAGTGTTGGTAGCTTGCTCCACCTTTGCAAGGAGTTGCCCGGTGTTGTACCACTTTACCCCAGTCCTGAAGATACTTTCAGGCGCAAACTTTGTTTGCACACACTTAGATAAAAGGATTAAACTAAATTTATTATATCCATGCAAAGAACTTCCTCCCTAATCCCTTGCTCACATCCTCCTTGTGCAGCCTTCAGGTATGTCTTCTTGTTCCTCCCCCCCTTCTCCCATTTCTGCAAAAAATTTCCTCCACATTAACCACATTAATTTGTGGTTAATGTGGAGGAAATCCATATGAGGCCTGATCAAGGCCTTATACAATGGAATCACATCCTCTTTATTTCTACAAGTTAAGGTTTTCCACATAATTGCCAAAATCTGATAATGTCTTCAGAACTTGTGCAATGTGATCTCTGAACTTCCTGTCCTCCTGTAAGGCCACAGATCCTTGTCCACCACCACCACTCCATGGTCTCTTATCTTCTCAACTTCCTCTAAAATTTCACCATCAAGTGTATACTTTGCATCTCGCTGTTGTCTACCAAATTTCAGAACCTTACACTTTGCAACAGTTCCATATTGTTGCTCGCTCATACAATCTATTCAAGTCTCAATGTAAGGCAACAACAAATAGCTATCTGGATATGGATGAACAAGAATGTGCTGACAATGTGGGATTTTAGCCAAATTGTATTCTTATTGACTTAAACCAAAGTGCAAAATGATGTATCCCTTCCCCTTGCTGTTTACATCAGGGAACCAGTATTTATTAGACAAACAGCAAAAGTTAAAATAACCTCACAAACTCTATTTACCATCAGCAGAATTCAAGTGCCATTCCATAAAGGTGGTGGTATCAAACTATAGACCTGTGCATTTCCCTTTGTTGTTGTTAAGATTTTGAAGAAATTGGTAAGAACACTTATACAGAAGAGTGCAAGATTATTTGCCCTCTTCTGTATACTCTCAGGCCAGCACAGATTTAAGGAGTGCTCTTGTTTTAGTAATCTGGTTACCTTTTACAATAGACAAGAGCAATGGATGAGGATAAGGCCTACGCTCTCTTTTTTTTTTTTTTTTTTGTTCCAAATGAATTTGACAGGGTGCCACATGACAAGTTGCAATATGTGGGGTTTGGATATCAGGTTAGTGAACTGGATTGGTAATTGTCTTTTTGGTAGATATCAGAGAGTTGTATATGAAGGAGCGGTGTCAAGGGATGGCCACAAGCCAAGTTCTACAAGGACCATTCCTGTACAATTTTTATGTCAATGATATTGTAGATTACGGGAATCTTGGCAGGATTATTAGTAATACTGCTAATGTTTTAACTCTTCAAGAGAATTTGATTAAGCTGAAAAGGTAGACAAATGAAAGGACCTTGTCAGTTTAATGCAACTAACCATAAAGTTTTGAAATTTGGGATCCACAGATGGGATGCTTCATACTCACTTTGGGAAGTTATACTGGAAGAAGTGGAGGAAGCAAGGGATCTTGGAGTGATTGTAGATAGAAATTTGAAGTTCAGAAGGTTATGAAGACATCTCAGAGAACTGCTGCAATGTTGCAGAGGACATTAAGCATCAGAGATTAAGTGTGGTGATCCCATTATATAAAGCTTTGATCAGGCCACACTTGGATTTTTGTACTCGGAGATTCTGGTCACCGATATTTGTAGGAGAGGTACCTTGAAATAACCTAGGAGAGGGTATACAGAGATAGATAACAAAATATCAGGACTGTACGATATTGTTTACAGAATAGAATGAGTGCATGCACCTCAGAATTTGGTGGATAGAAGACAAAGGGTGGGATTGACTGAGACATTTAAGCTATTGAAGGCACTCCATAACACAACTGGAAGAACAATGGCACATTGCTTCCTTTGACTAGAAAAGACCTGAGTTTGATTCTCATCATGATGAGAGTTATCTTTATATGAGCTTTTTCAATTGAAGGTAAGTTATCCAATCTCATGCAAAGGTAGCAGGGTTTTTTCTCCTGGAAACTTGGGTTTTTCATCTTGCATACAGGCAAACTGGCCATCAGAACATACACACAATTTACAGACGAAAAATACTGTTGTTGATGGTGGGGACGGGCAGCAGATGACATTGATGATAGTTGTGTCTAGTAGGAGAGTTAAGCAGTAGGGGAATTGGTGAAATGTGTGTGTGGCAAAGTGGAGTACTCTTCTGCAATGAGTCCACGGACTCCTTGGAGGCATCACATAATAATAATAATAATAATAATTATTATTATTATTATAATATTCACTTAACAGAGTTCCCAGTCAAAGAGTAACAAGAAACATGAAATAGAATAATGAAATCTTTGACTGGCAAATGAGTCCAGTTCAGGCTTAGGAATTGATTAGATATTGTCATAAAATGTGAGATGTCCCTAAAAGTGCAGTTTTAGTTTTCTGGAGTTGAGATGGTTTTATATCTGGGAGACTCAACTTTTCCAGATATTTCATAAATATTCTTGATATTGCTCTTGGCACCCCTTGTCCTTGTTATTATTATTACTATTATGGACCATTATGGAGCCATAAGACTCATCATGGGAGGCCCCTCTTGCACAACACAAAGTCTATTATACCATTCCTTAAACCCGTTCACACTCTATTAGGCAATGAATTCCATGTCCAACTACACTCTATGCGAAAAAAAAAAGGATGGTCTCTTGTCATTGTTCCCTTCACTTGTTCTACTATATGATACACCCCCCCCCCTGTGTCTATCCTGTAAATACCTCTAATTACATCCTGTTAACAGGATTAACACTGGGGTGATTTATCATATGGTAGAATGATGGGAAGGAACAAGGACAAGAAGCCATCTCTGAAAGTTGCAAAAGGAAGTAATGAATAAAAGAGCAGGAAGAAAGTTTTTTGCATGGAGAGTGGCAGGAGCATAGACCTCCCATGATGAGTTGTGACTCCATGGAGGTCAAGGAAAATAATAATAAAAATGTTTAAAAAATCAGCTAGACAAAAGTTCATTTGCAAGAATTTGGTAAGAATACATAATATAAATATCCTGAAGTTGTCAAAACATTCTTGAAGTTTAGAAACGGAGGAAGCAGTACTATAAAAGGAATCGTGGATTATAAAGATGATATGAAAACTGAAGATGACGATATTGTTCCTGTCTGGGGTAATTACTTTGAAAGCTTACTGGATGAAACAAGCAGTGACAGAACAGTGGTAGAAAATAATCAAAGAAGCATGCAGTTAGGAGTAGATATCAATACTTAAGGTAGAAAAACCATCCAAACCTGAAATATGGAAAAGCAGCTGGAGCAGTGATATTTGATCAGGAATACTTAGACTACTTTGGAGATGTTGCACAATAAAATATGGAAGTAGAAAGGCTTTACAAAGCATAATTCATTGGCTTGGTTCCAGGATAAAAAAAAAAGGGGGGGGATTTCTTTACTGAGAATTCCAAAGATTTATACAAACATACTTGAGAAGAGGCTCAGAAAACTTGTGGAAGTTAAACCCGGAGAAGAACAAGCTGGATACAGACCAAATGGAGGATATTAAGATCAGATGTTCATTTTAAAACAAATAGTTGAGAAATCAAAGGAATATAACAAGGATCTGTATTTGATTTTTGTGGATCTAGAAAAGGAATATGACAACGTGCCAATAGAAAAACTATTTAAAATGCTATAATTATACGGTGTAGGTGGAGAAATTGAGAAATATATTGAGACATATTGAGAAATATATGGCCTATATTTGAGCAGTTTGAATTGAAGGAAGTCTGTGTATATGGCTTTATGTTAAATTAGTTGTGCGACAAGGGTGCACATTATCTCTGCTCTTATTTGTCATCTATATAGATCACATTCTGGAAGGAAAGTGGTGTTACGAAAAATGGAAATATTCACTTTGGCTCTTTACTTTTTGCAGATGGTGTTGTACTCCTAAACCAATCCAGTAGAAGTCAGCATGATTCCCTAACATAAATTGAATAATAGCTGTAATAAATTCAGTATGAAAATCAGCAATAAATAAATAAATAAATAAGACAAGAACACAGAAAACATTAACTGCATCCTTCTGAATGGAGAACCTATGGAACAAGTAACATATTTCAGCTACTTATACATGATTTTTAGTGAAGATGGTAAATTAAATATGTAAGTAGACAACAGTATTAGCAATGCTGATATGTTTGGAGAGTGAACTGAATATATATAATAAGAGAGAAATTAGTCAAAACCCTAAACTAAGTGTATACAAAAGTGTTTTAAACCAATTTTTAACTTGTGCCTCTGAAAGCTGGATTAGAAATAAAGCACTTGATGAACAAATGAGATCATGCACTGTCCTCTCTGCTGTATATGCATCAGCTCAGAAACCAGAAGACCAGATATGCACACATGTTAAAGTTACCAAGCTATTTTAAACCTGGCTTTACTCCATTTCCCAAGTAAGCAAACAGACAAGTCAAGTTTGCGCCTGTAAGTGTTGCAAGTCTAGCTGATCCTACAGGTAGTGCAAGACCAAGGCAACTCATGGTAAAAGTAGTATAAGCTCTGATCACTAATCTTAATATTTACCTTTAATGCAAAGCACATCTCCCAGAGGAGATGTATGATGTTTTGTATTAAAGGCAAGGGGGGCCACTACCCAGACCGGTTTCGACCTTTATTGAGGTCTCATCAGTGGGAGCCAGGCTAGAAATACCAAGATTTTAGTAATACAGAGCTCATAAGTATTTTACCAGAAGAAGTTATAACAATTTTTATTTAATAAGGTACAAGGTGTTTTAACCTTATTAAATAAAAATCTCAGGAGGAGATATAAATGTACCTTTATATCTTAAAAGTATTTTACCTTGGGTATAATATATGTTAAAGTTACCAAGCTATTTTAAACCTGGCTTTACTCCATTTCCCAAGTAAGCAAACAGACAAACAAGTCAGGTTTGCGCCTGCAAGTGTTGCAAGTCTAGCTGATCCTACAGGTAGTAAGTTGCCTTGGTCTTGCACTACCTGTAGGATCAGCTAGACTTGCCACACTTGCAGGTGCAAACTTGACTTGTTTGTCTGTTTGCTTACTTGGGAAATGGAGTAAAGCCAGGTTTAAAATAGCTTGGTAACTTTAACATATATTATACCCAAGGTAAAATACTTTCTACAGATATGCACACAAAAAAAAAGTCATTGAAGCTTTGCAAGGAGGTAAAATGTTTTTGTTTTTTTTTAACCTTTACATGTCGATGGTCATTTCAGCATTGCAATTATCCTCTGAGTTGTATTTGCAATCTTTACAAATATGGTCCAGAATAAATAATATGTATTCATATTTTAGCATTAGTATTTATTTTTTATTTTTTTATGCTGATAATTCAGATTCTTGTTAGCCATTTATTTCATGTGAATGACAACAACAACATTACTGACTAGATGGGTGAAGCAATCATGCTTTTCATATTCCCCTTTGTCTGTATAAGGAAATGTGGGGGGGGGGGGAGATGAGCTGTGCACTCACCCTTTGGGGGCTGTGGGATTTGCTGTGTTCAGTTGGGAGTAGGATTGTCTTGGGTCATTTGTGTTTACAGTGGTCAGTTTCATTGTAGTTGCAGCTTGTCTGATTAGTGGGTTTGGGTGCACACCTGCTTTTAAGAAGAATTTTTCCACTAGGTCATGAAGGAGCAAAGAGATGTATGGAATTCTGGTGTCTCGGTGGATCTGGGTGTTTCTAGTAAACCATGGGGTATCATCCGCAGGCACTTATTCTGTATTTGTTGCACATTTAGAATGTTTGGTTTAGAGCAGTGGATCTTAACCTTTTTAGTGATCGGCACCCCGTTGAATCTAAAAATAAGTTTTCGCACCCCCTTGAAAAATGTGTTTCTATTTCTTTATTTAGTAAATGACATCTATTGCAAGATAATTTATTTATTGAAAAATAAACACATACATTTACATATGCATACAAAACAATATCTAAATTTTTAATGGCTATGTTGTTGTTTATTCATAATAATACTTTTGAAGCGAGGCTCTTTTTTGAAAGAGCCACCCTTTAGGGAGGCAGTTGAGTGTATGAATGAGTATATTATGCCCGAGCAAGTATGAAGGACAACAAATCAGAATGGGATAGTTAGTATAAGGCATCAAAGTAGGGATAGGACAAATGGGCTTCTGCAATTCATGTACACTAATGCCAGGAGTATTAGGAACAAGAAGGAAGAGTTTTTGGCCATGGTTGGCACCTCCAGGCCACAGGTTGTTGGTATAAGGGAAACATGGCTGACAGAAGATGATAACGTGGGATTTAATGCGACGGGTATAGCGTGTTCAGGAGTGACAGGGTGAATAAAAAGGGGAGAGGAGTGTTATTGATGATAGCTGATGAGCTGCAGCCAAGGAGTATAGAAGTTGAACTGCAGGATAGAGAAAAGAGCACATTTGAGGCTGTTTGGTGTGAGATAGAATCTAGCAGAACAAAATATACAATTGGGTGCTGCTATAGACCAGGTGATGGAATAGATTATGGGGATAGTATGCATAGGCAAATAGAAGAAATGAGTGGAAGGAGGGTAATTATTATGGGTGATTTCAATTATGGTAACATTGACTGGAAAGAGGAGAGAGCACATGGGAGGAAGGAATTGGATTTTATGCGGTTATTAAGGGACAACTATCTACGGCAACATGTAGTGGAAAATACCAGGGGGCAGAGAGTGCTGGACCTTGTAAATGCAACTGAGAATGTGGCTGTAACGAACATGACCATGTTGCCACCAATTGGTGAGAGTGACTATAAGGTCATGACTTGGGAGGTGGCTAAAGGAGTGGAATTTACAATTAAGACAGGGTACATGTGGAATTACCGGGCTGGTAAGTATGACCTTATATACTTTGCAAGAGTATATCATCCAGGTGGTGACTTTGCAGGAATGGAAGAACCAACAGCTTATACTGGAATTGTGATGAATGAAGTAGAGGTAACTAGTCTATTACAGAACCTCAATGTCAATACATCTGTGGAATTGGATGGTATACCAGCTTGTGTCGTACGTGAAGCGGCTAAAGAATTGTCAGTGCCCTTGACCATTTTGTTTAATTTGAGCCTCGGGTCTGGGTCAGCCCCAAGGGGGTGGAAAGAGGGGAAAAATAGTTCCGCTGCACAAAGGTGGTTCCAAGGCTGCTGTTGAAAATTATCAGCCAGTCAGCATAACAGGAATCATTATCAAGGTCTTAGAGAAAATAGTCAAGAGGAAAATACAAGATTGGATAGAAGACAATGGGATACTGTATCGGGAACAGCATGGTTTTGTGAAGGGTAGGTCATGCCTCAGTAACTTGCTCACGTATTATAACACAGACGGAGTGGTTGAAGGAGAGCTATCAGAGAGTGGTTTACTCAGGAGTAGAGTCCACAAGACGGCCTGTGACTAGTAGTGTGCCACAAGGATCTGTTCTTGGACCACTGCTGTTTAATTTGTTCATTAATGATATAGGAAAGGATCTGAGAGGAACAGTTCATTTGTTTGCGGATGATGCGAAGTTGGGTAGGGCAATAGTGAATGCAGATGACGTCAAAATTTTGCAGGATGATTTGGATAGATTGGAGGTTTGGGCTAAGGAGAATCGATGTCAATTTTGTGTGGCAAAATGTAAGGTTATGCATTTTGGGGTGAAAAGATTGGCGGCAGTTTACTGCATTGGTGGAACTGTGCTCCAGGAAATTGATGAGGCACGAGATTTAGGAGTGTTGGTGGATAAGGAATTGAAATTTAGGGGACACATTGCAAAAGTGGCCAAATCAGCTCATCAAATCACTTGGTTGCTGAAGAATACGTTGACAAGCAGGTTATTGTTCCTCTGTATCGAGCCTTGATAAGACCCCATCTCGACTACTTTGCCCAGATTTGGTCACCTAGGTTTCTTGATGGGGAGGAGGTGGAGAGGATCCAGAGGTGAGTGACCAAGATGATAGAAGGTCTGTGGAATGAACCTTATGAGAACAGGTTGAGGATTTGTGGGTTGCAAAAATTGGTTGATAGGAGGAGGAGGAGGAGATATGATTGAGATATTCAAATTACTGAAGGGTTTCTATAAAATTAATTCAGAAGATATTTTTGAGAACAGGGCTGGTTGTGGGAGGACTAGGGGACATCCATGGAAACTGGGCGAAAGTGTGGTTAGTAAAGGTGTTAGAGCTGGGTTCTTTACTTTTAGAGTAGTGAATGAGTGGAATGCGCTCCCTGAGTCTGTGGTGGATGCTGTGATAGTAAATGAGTTTAAGGCGAGGTATGATAGATACTGTATGAATGTTGAATAGTTGTGATGAATATGATTTGGGGCCTCCCTCGATGAGTCTAATGACTCTGGAGTTGCCCGTAATTATAGTAATAGTACTCATCACTTGCATTTAAGTGATTTCTGGCTTTTGTTTTTATGTCTAAAAGTGATGAAAATCCCATTTCACACAGGTAGGTGGTGGCAATGTCTGCAATGCTGCTTTTTCCAGCTGTGGATAAGGTTTTAACTATGTACACCAGAAATGTTCTAAATCCAGTTTTTCAAATTCCATTTGAATACGTGCATTGGCTCATATTTCAATAAGATCATCTTTTATTCAATAGCTGTTGTCCATCGAATCTGACTTTCCATCGAAAATTCAGAAACTTCTCTCACACCCTCAGGGGTGCACACACCCCAGGTTAAGAACCACTGTATGCATGTTTGTGTGCATGTACGTGTTCTCTGGCAGGTTTGTTTTGTTGGTTGAAAAACTTCTGATAGGAATTCTTCATGCTTTTGTTTTTCTGCTTTACTGATAAATTACATAAAACACTTATGTTAAGTACATCTTAAAATTATATAACTTGTTTAATTTTTTCTGTCAGTATTATTTCAAATGTTCATATAAAAAATCTTTCTTTAGAGTCCCTTTGTATGCATGTAATGTAACAGCAATGATCAGAGAAATACAAGTAGTCTAGGTATTGTTGTCTAATATCATTTTGTGTATGTAAAAGTGACATAAAAGCAAGAATAGCAATGGGAAGAGATACCTTTAATAGAAAATGGAATTTATTCAGAAGTAAAATGGATAGAAAACTAAAGAAAAGATTAATAAAATGTTATGTGTGGAGTGTTTTCCTCTATGCAGCTGAAACTTGGACATCGAAGAAAGAAGAAATTAAGATTTTGGAAAGCTTTGAGATGTGGATTTGGAGAAGGATGGAAAAAATCAAATGGACAGATAAAATAACTAATGAAGAAGTCCTAAAAAGAGTAGAAGAAGAAAGAAGTCTGTTAAAAATGATAAAAAGAAGAAAGGGAAACTGGATCGGACATATTCTGAGAGGGAACGTAATCATCAGAGATGACATCGAAGGAAAAATAGATGGAAAAAGACCCAGAGGAAGAGTGAGGAAAACATTGTTAGATGACATGCTAAATGGAGACAGGTACACAACTATGAAAGAGAAGGCTCAGAACAGAAGAGAGTGGAAAGAAAGTTTTTGCTACTAAGGGAAGAACCTTCTCAATTGCAGAATACTCAAGAAGAAGAAGACCATTCTGCAAAAAGTGTTTCATTGTTGTAAAGTTTAAATAACAAATGAGATATTTTGCAATTGCCTGCCATGGTGGAGTAATTGATTTGTCAGTGGTCTGTTAGTATGTTTAAAATAGTGGTAGCATTTTAAACAACACAGAATGCTCCTTGGAGGCAATGATCGCTAAACAGAAGTTTATGTACTTAAAAATTTAAGATTCACACGTTTTTATTTTTAAATATATCAATAAATTTTCGTTTACGTGCGTGTGGAAATCCTTCGTGATAGAATATCGCTGGTGTTGAATTTTATTAGGCATAAATATCAGTCGCTAAATATATGTTGATCACAGTACACTTCAGGTTTTCTTTTGCATTGCAGTAGTGCCAACATTAATATGTATTTCTTAAGGATACAAGAAATGTATGAGAAATGTATCGGCGTAGAATTTATTAATAATCTCTAATATTTATTTAACACGGATTTATTGCATTTATCTCAATGATAACGATGCATGAGTGACTCGTTTGTTCTTTACAGCAACATTCATTTATCTGTTTTTTATATTTCGAATTCATTTTGAAATATTTTTTGTATATGGGGGGGGTTCGTTTTGAGATCATTTGAATCCTTTTGTTCAAAAAATAAATAAATAAAAAATAAAAAAATGCATTTCTTCCGAGAAGAAGATTGTTCCACAAGATGTATCGAATTCTTCAAGTGAAGGCACATTTTACATCCCGCTTTCGAGTTCACAGGGACATCTATATAAAGAAGCGAACTGTTTTTGTAATGGCAGATATCTTTTTTGAGCATATAATATTTACCAGTTTTCAGAATGACGACCTGCGTAGTGTTAACAAGAACCCGCCACGAGTTTTTCAGACATTTCACATAGATGTTGGTAGCCTTTCTTCACAGAATAATATAAAATGAACTCATATTTCCGAAGATGCAACTTTAACCCGCGCACTTCCTTTTCTTGTGGAGCATTCACCTTTTAAAGTAATGTACTACATGTTAAGCGTTTTTGTTGTTGTTTTTTCTAGTCCTCACTCGACCGATGATATCTTCTTAAATGAAGTCACTCCAGTCGAAAGGAAAGGATCAAATGACTTAATCAAATTATCAACGAAGTCGTACATCGTTCACCCCTATCTCGACTTGGATCTGATTTGATAGCTTAATGAACTTTCTTTGTTCTCCAATTAACTTCAGCTGAGTTTTCAATTCGGAATACATTTCAAGAAGAGGAAAAAGAACTTCAGAAGATTCCACGAAATATTTACAGTATTTGGTTTGTGTTATGACCTAATCATTCTTCAATTTAAATGCAGGTCTTCCAATTTTTTTAATGGTTTAGCTTCATTTTCGTATTATTTTAAGGCTTTACCAGAACTGTGTTGTTGTAACTTCCTGTAAAATATTGCTATTACAAATATTTTAAAATCCCATAGGAGTTTATATAGAATTTTATCCTTGTATTCAGTAAGAAATTGCTTAATTGTTTAAATATTTAAATATTTAGTAATGTTTACAATTTTGAAATTTCTTTTTTTTTTTTCCTACATAAGCTCCTGGAAAATTGGTGGTGTCTCTACTTTATTGAGTTTTTTCCCAGATTAATGTGTGTGTTATTGTAATTTTCGTGGAGTTATTGTATTTATTGCATTCAGCAAATAATATCATTTTGGAGAGTCTTAAATTTGGCAACAAAAACTTCCAAGAACGAAGCAGTATCAAAACAAGAAAATAGTAAACTCCGCCCAGCTCTGAAGTCATTCCATTGAATTTGGAGTCACATAGTACCAGAGAGTAAGAATAAAAAACCATAAGAATTCCTCTCAAGATTTCAAGCTTCCTTGGTAGGAATGAGTGTTCTAAACAGGTAATAATGCTGATCCGAAAAGATCCTCAGAAAGCATCGCACAAAATCGAGCCAAATATGAACATTTTAAAAAGTTAAAGCAGCAACGATTCATAGGAGGCATGAGATCAGCGATGATTCTTGTGGCCTCCTGGTCAGACTGTCTGACCAGAAGACTACACAAAATTAACCAATATAATCCACTAGCATCATAGCATTTGTTGCATCAGCTGCAATTTTATACAGGAAAACAGCAGTATAAAGGAATGGATATGCTACGCAGGATTTGATAAGCCTTACGATGAGGCATGATCGCTGAAGACCGGCTAACCAGACAGAAGATTGCACGAAATTAATAATCGTTATTCATTGGCCTCAGAGTATTAACGTAATTGTAATCTATGGGTTTTATCGTAATTCTAGTGTTTCAGATGATTTACAGATATACATTTGATAGTAAATTTAAAGAAACCAGTTGTAAGCCAAATCATTAGAAAAATATTCTAAAATTTTGAAATGATTGATATATTTTCTTGCCGTATGGCATGAAGTTCCAATGTTGAAAACTTTTTCATAAGAATTTAAATTATTTGGGGATCTATCGACAGTGTAAAACTGTTTTATATTTTGTATATCTTTTGCGTTCTATCATTAACCTCTCATATGAAATTAAATTGCTATCGCCACATTCGTTATGTCAATGTTAAAAGCCCGAATGTTAGATAAATGGACATAGAAGTGTTTAGTGAGGATTTAAGTTTTTTTTTTTTGTGTGTGTGTGTGGGGGGGGGGGGTTAGGTTCTGATCTCCAGTACTGTTCTATTCATGATGATGTTCATGGTTCATAACAGAGAAGAGTTTATAAAACAATAGGGATAGCAGCGTGGAGTCGAAATACATCCAGGTTGTACTTGATCTGTCCACGCGTGGTCTCGAAATAGCAAACTATTTCGAGACCACGGTAGGTGGATATGTGGTAATCGCTCATTTCCGATATGAGCGAATTCCATCTATGAAATTTATGAAGAGAAAGTGGCTGTGCTAGCTGATTGGAAAACCTCATGATGCATTATCACCAAGTTAGTCCCGTGTACTACTTGGCCAGCTTGAGGACTCTCTTTTCTACTTTGTTATCGAACAGGAGAGGGTATTCTTTATTGGATTATGTTTGACATACGCTTCAGTTACCGTTCTGTATGTAGAAAGCGAAGTACGGGAACGTTATATTAAGCAAGTCAAATACAACTTCATCTTTTTATCCTGCAAGGATGAAGGGGAGAGGCTGCTTTCCCCGTTTCTCTGGTGGAGACTTCCTCTCTGATATTTCAACCGAAACCGGTGAATCCTGAAGAAATAATTATAATTCAGAATGAATATCGTCTTCTAACCGCATGACATGAAAATTTTCACTTTTCTTCACATTGTTTGGAAATGCACACATTACGATCACAGCTTACCATCTCGCATTATAAATAATAATTTTAAAAAACAAAACAAAACACTACTTGGAAAGAAATTAACGGACACCATAGTGTGAAAAAAAAACAACTATGGCATCCACGTTAATAAGATGTAGAACAGCCTTTCAATCCTACGGGACATTATCCACAAGTGTACGATAGCAATCAATGGGAATGTTGGACCATTCTTCCTATAGCATGTAATGAGATCCTGGACTGTTGTGAGGTGAACGTCCCTTGACTTCAGCTGACTCTCCAGTTCATTCCACAGATGTTCAGTAGGGATGAGATCAGGGTTCTGTGGAGGCCAGTGAAGTGAAGTTCATGTCCAGAAACCACGCAGATATGACAGCAGATTTATGACACTTTGCATTGTCTTGTTCAAAGAGACAATAGTCAGTTCCGAAAAAATGCCACAAAGTAGGAAGCATTGCGTTGTCCAGAATGTTTAGATACTTCTCAGTTCAATGTTCGTAGCACCACAAATAGAGTTACGAGGCCAACCCAGGAAAAACAGCAACATACAATAATACCACCATCATCGAATTTCATAGTTGGGGTTACGCACGCTGGTAAGATACCTTCACCAGGCATCCGTCATACCCGCCCATCTGTTTGGTAGAGGATATAGTGTGATTCATCGATCACTAACACATCTTTAAAAGTTTCCACCTCCCACTGTACACGCTCTTCGCACCATTCAAAACGGAGGAGCATGTTTCTGCGTGTAATGTGGGGCTTGTATATTGCGGTCCTACCATGTTCTGAGCCTCGAATCTAAATGCTTTTTGTGCAGACTCTCTCTCTCTCTCTCTCTCTCTCTCTCTCTCTCTCTCTCTCTCTATGGGTGACACTTGCAGTTGACTCTCTTTGCTTACATCTTTTCAGTCTGGTATGCCTGATTGTTGACATGGAATGGTCCATTTTGTCAACGTTTTTCCAGACAATAGGCCTGCAACATGGCATTCTATCACAACGCCTGTTTCGAACTCCGTCAATTCTCTTCTCGCAGCCATTTCCCGGACATAGTTGAACTGACTTGGAAGTATCTGTTCCTCCAATTATATCAGATACAAACAAGTGACTCATTACAGGGTACGATACACCTTGTCCGTGGACTTCGTTCCAAGCTGTGTATACGTACTAACGGGGAATTGCGTTGCTTTGACCACTGAATACAATCGACAGGTTCCTAATACAAGAAATCTGATTCATCTAATTCCTAAAAGATGACCAAGACAACTCACGTGCTTCTTTTCCACAAAAACATCAGAAGGATCTTGAATGACTTGGATACCAAAAAGATTTCTGGTCCTGAACAATCTCACTGGTTGTGCTCTGTATATGCTCCTGAACCAACAACTCCTTTTTAACATCTATACAATATGTTACATTCTGAAATCGTTCATCCTACAACACTGTAGCTCATATGCAATCGTTTCCAAAGAGAGGTGATAAGTGTCTACCATCCGTCTTTGATAAATAGTAGACTCCTATCAAAAATCTCAATGAATATCCAATGTCCTTCCTCAGAGATCTCAATCTATCTTTGAGCAAGGTACCGAAGATGGGATTCCCCTCCCCCCCCACGGAGGAAGCTTTCCTTAACAGTTATTGGACTATTTTAAATCTAGATTAAACGTTTTGCATATTGCTGTATACTGCCGTTTTCCTTTAACATCGCTGTAGTAATAGCATTAATATTATATGTGACCTCATAACGATTCATATCATATTAATAAACGATAAGTTTAGCACAGTGGAAAATGTTTACAAATTGCTTTTAATTTTTATGTGAATAGCGTGTTTATATTAATACTTTTATATTAATATATTAATAAGAACACTTTTCAAATAGGTTTGATAAGATATTTTAGATAATAGTCGAATTCATTTTTGCAAATTATTTTCTTACTTGGAATTTTTTTTTTTTTCTAATTTTACAATCTTTAAAGTAGATCCTGTTTTTCCAAACAGTGTATCCTCATTAATTACAATTTTGAAATTTGAATAATCATTTTAAGCACACCGCGTTTTTTATTTTATTATTATTATTTTAAAAGTGTTCTACTTTATTATTCCTCTTCTAATATTGAAAATAACAGAATTCACCTACTTCGACTTCCGTCATTTTTTTTTTTCAGATACCTGAGAAACGTTTTCTGGAAAAATATTCCTTTCAAACTTTTATTATTCACTTTACTTTGACTGTCATTTACGTAATGGAGAATGGTGTCGTTCTGCAAATCACTCGACTCGCAATTTCCATGCAGTGCTTTTAAATAAAAGCAAAAAAGATACTCTTTTCATTCTTCAATTAAATTCGTTTAGTAAAGTATTTATTTCCTCGTATCCTAAGGGCAGAGAACTACTCGGGTTCCTCTGTTATCCATATATTCCTCCAGTAAAAAAAAGATGTGAAGAAGATGCATTTGAACCAATTTGGATCGTGTAAACTATACAGAAAAATATACAAAAAGCATGGAGGTAATGTATTGTGTCTGTGCACAAATGCCAGAAGTATAAGGAACAAATAGGCAGATTTTTTTGCCTTAGTGAATAAGTTGTGGCTTAAAATTATTGGAGTTAGTGATACCAAGCTTACAGATGCAGATATACTAATTGGTATTGAGTGTAAAGGGTACAGGATTTTTAGGAAAGATAAGCAAGATAGGAGATCAGGGGATGTGATGCTAATGATGTCGGATAATGTTTGGTGTGAGATGGAATCTAACAAGATCAAATACATGATGGGGTGTTGCTTTAGACTACCTAATGGATCAGTTGCTAAATCTCTGGACAGGATTTGACATAGAACGCCGTTGTATAAGTGAACGATATGGGAGAGGATTATAAATTACTATATTGTATAAGAGAATGGCTCAGTGACAGATATCGAAAACAGGTGTCAGAAATAGGACTAGTGGAGTATCCAAAGAATGAGTCCTTGGTCCATTATTAATGAATTTTTATATTAATGATATCATTTTTTCATCTCGATATGAAAATGATATTTACCTCTTTTGCCACAATTTTTTTTAATTCGTGGATTAGGCCTACTGAGGATGCCACGTTAAAAAAAGCGCGCCTGGTGCTCTACCTCTGAGGTGGTGTGAAAAAGAGTACACTTTTTATCACTCTTCTGTTCTACCAATTCTCATTAAAAGCAACGATGTCGACATTATGCAGAGAATCCTTTTTGGCTCTACATGCCCTGAATAGGGTGAGCCAAGTGCTCGTTAATCTTTAACACAAATCCATTTCCTAGCGATGAAGGGATAATAATCCATGGGATTGAGGTCCATCAAGCCACAGAAGTTACTAGTTACCACTGTTCTCCAATTATGAGTCTTAACTATAATAATAATAATAATAATAATAATAATAATAATAATAATAAGTGTTGATGAAAGGCGAGCCTTTTATCAATAAACACAAGAAATACTTTATGAAAATACAAGAAAGTTATATTATTGTACCTACTCGATCGCATTCTGCTTTTAACGTTTCAAATAAAATGGCATAATTTGGCAATTTGGACGTTGCGCTAAAAAAAACTATTCTTTCTTTCTTCACCAGATGGCCTGCCGGCGAAATGTCGCTTTATATATAGCAATTTCATCATGAAGTTATAGAATGTGAATTGGGAAGGTCTTGTTTTTTTCTGATTTCTAAACGGATAGTACATTCGCGCGTATATACATTTAATTTGCAAATCAGACAGGTTTGTGAAATCTGTTTGTTTTCAAAATGGCAGTAGATGTTCATGTTGAATACTGGCAAGTATGATATTAGTCTTCTCAATAAATATAAAATTATATGTTTTATTTGACTTCCCCCCCTCTTATTTGATGCTAACATGAAGTTGACCATGTAATTTTCGTAAATAAACCATCGACTTTATGTTAATTGCTATTTTTACATTATATTCACATGTATACGTAAAACTTAGTACATAAAAATTTTAATTTTCAGCATTGCTAGATTTCTCATTGATGTAACATCCTGTATTTTCTAATATGCTTTTATTTCCTCTTTCTGAAGTTATTATGTGACACCTCCAGGGAATCCAAACACTCATCGAGGGAGAGTGTGCCAACAGCATCGAACGATTGATCTCCTTCCAACTACTAATCCCGCCCAAACTTGCTTAACTTTTTTTTCGTGAGCCATTAGTAGCAGAGGCTCTACCAATCGCCTAACCTTTGCTGGCAGAGCTAGTGATAACCGTTATTTAATAATAAAAAAAAAAAAAAAAAAAAAAACACGAAGTAGGTGTAACCAAAAAACATTTTTATATAATTTTTATTTCTGTGTAGTACTCGATCATTAAGTACCACACACATATGCATGTGTGTGTGTGAGGCACTAAAATGCTGGCGATTATGACACACAACTTAGGATGCAGCTCAGAGTAGTACCCTGGCATAACTAACTGCAAGGGAATGATATTAGTGGCATGAGTAATATTCATATTACTAACATCATTGAATATTATGTAGGAGTTGATAAGCAGCATCATTAAACTGAAGCTGCAAAAAAAAAAAAAATGCAGAGGGAGACATAATGACAAAGATTGTCAACATGTTCAGGAGCAGGGCGAAACACTGAAAAGCATGATCACTAGCATGGGTATGGAAGAAGTGAAATTTGATTGTGAGATTACTACTGGCATAAATTTGCAAAATTTTTGTGGGTGGTATTCACATGCTTGTGTGTGTAAGAATGACAATAAATGGACAGCAGTTCCTAATGTGAACATAGAAATAGACAAAACTGTAGATGCTTAGGTTACTATATCAATGCAAATACAGTTATTGTCATGGATTGGATGTGGGTCCATATTTTATGAGAATGCAACAGAACTGGCCTGAGTTCTGCCAGTGTCTCAAATGAGTTGAAAGGAGGCAAAATGGTTTTGTTACATCCAAGAAAGATGTAAAATTTACAGAACAATCCGTATCTCAAGAGTGGTTAAGATACTTGAAAAGTTGGTTAAAAACAATTCGGGTTAGGATGGATAAAAATGATACATTATAGGGAAGGCAGCATGACTTTGTGAAAGGCAGGTTGTACCTTAGCAATTTACTCACATTTTATTTATTTATTTATTTTTTTAAATAATAAACTGACAAATAAAGGAAATGGCTGCACATGATGATATTGCTGGACTTGGTAAAGGCATTTAATAGATACCTCACAAAATTTATTGTATATAATGGTGCTTTGGGATTGGATAAGATGGTAGCTCACAGACAAACAAAAACAGTATATTATGAGGTAAAATCAAAAAGAATGCAGATAACTATGAGTGTAACACAGGATCTGTACTGGGACTACTGCTAGTTAATTCATAAGTTAATGATATAGGAAAAGGTTTGAAGGAGGGGATATACAGTTGCTTGTTGTTGATGATGATATAAAACTGAGGAGGATAATATTAATAAAGGTAAAATAGAGATCCCTAATGTGGAACTGTAATTAGGTGACTGTGAAAAACTCAGGAGACAGTTTGACTATATTTCTGAAGAAGAAATATAAGAAGAACTGAAGATATACCACCAAGGGAATTGGGGATATTTTGCCTGTTAGTGTTAATTTTTATCTACTTTTTTTTTTTTTTTTATTAATATTTGTGTTGGATTCATACTTCATATTCTTCACATCAAAGTTTTCCTCTTTTTTTGGCTGTTTCTGGAATGTTTACACTCTGGATTTTCTTGACACTTTGTCTCAACATGAAACAAATATTTTTGAAGTATTTGCTGTGTTACTTATGTCTTCCTTCTAAGTAGGCATGATGTTAAAGATGATATTTAGTTGTATGTGTTTGGTATTATAGTTTGATGTAGTGTTTTTGTTGCGATTTATTTATTTATTTTTAATGCTTGGGTTTTCTTATTTGCATTATATTTTCTTATCATTGTAGTGCATCATGTGATTTACAGTACTTATGATATGAATTACAAATATGCCATGTGGTTTGTTGATTTCTCAGTTATCAGAGAGCAGCATCTCTCTATAAGCATACCTTCTTCATAAGATGAAATCTTGGAACAGTTAAACTTGTGTTTAATTTTTTTCACTGTGTTCTTTTCATTCCATTAAACCTTAATATAAGATTACAAATCCATACTCTGATGTTTCAACACAAAAAATATGTAATTTCACTCCTGTTTTAAAAAAAATATATACATAGGGTGAGAAGGGGGGCAAAAAGTCCAAAATGATAAGCCTGATGGATGATAAATGAAATACATTTGTTACTTTTGGAGTGAACTGTAATTCATACTATAACCAATGTTGCACTGACTGCATGCAACTGTAGTATCCTGAACAGCAGCAGTGACTTCGAGGTAATTACTATAAAGATAACAGAAGCTTACATCAAATAATCCACTATGGATGCTGATTTAGAAAAAATCTCATGCAATAGGATATTGTCAATGTGGATAATACTTTACCAGTGAAAAATCTTTCAGTTTCCTGCTGAATCAATCTTTAATAATATGGTCTTAAATTTTGGTGATGCTTAAAAAAACAACAAAGGATTATTACCTTAGATGTTTATATGGCTATGGAAATTGATGACATATCATCACGTATTTTTAAAGAATGTACAAAAGTGTTAACCGTGCCCTTGTCCTGGTTATTTAATGAGTCTTGCAGTAGGTTCAGTTCTTAAGGTGTGGAAAGAAGGCAAAATAATACCTTTCCACAAGCATGGTTCGAGAACAGAAGTTTCCAATTACAGATCAGTCTGTATATCTGCAGTTGTGATCAAAGTGTTGAAAAAATTGGTTAGAAATAGAATACAGGATTGGGTTGATGAACATAAGCAATGAATATCTTTTGTTTGAAGTTTTTCTACTTGGTTATACTATAATTTAAAGATACCAAGAAATTTTATATTTGATTTAATCCTTTATCCAAGTGTAAGCGCAAATACTTTATTATAATACATTTGCTAATCAGATGCAGAAAAAATTCATTCAGAATTGAAATGCTATTTTCATTCAGAAATACCTGTTGATATAGTATAATATTCTTTCTCATTGGACAGTAGTCCATTTTGAAATCCAAAATGGGCTACTGTCCTATTTTGAACACTTGGATAAAGGATTAAACCAAGTATATATAATTTTTTGGTATCTTTAATTTACAATGAATATCTTATAGGCTCGATGTGCATCTATGTTCACATATATATATTTTTAAATTACAGTGATGCGAGACATTTACTGCTTTTTTTTAATTGCTATTATTACATGGAGAACTCCATGCAGTCAGTAGACTCATCAAGAGAAGTGCTAAATATTATGCCAAGCATTTACATAATATCAGTTATTATTATGTGACACTACTAGGGACTCATCGTAGGAGGACACACTACTCCACTACAACTCATTGTCTCCTTTACTTAATGCTCTGACTACAGATACTACTACCATCACCACATAGCGCCATTTACTGCCCTCCACTAGTATATATTGTCCATAAATTGTGTGTTTACTTGACCAATTTGCATGTATGCAAGATGAAAAAAATCTGAGTTTCTGGGAGAAAAAACCCTGCTATCCCACCTTCAATTGAAAAAGCCCATATAAAGATTCCTCTTGTCACAACAAGAATTGGAAGGATGCAATGTGCCATCATCATTGCGATAAGGAGGCACAAACTTTGCTTCAAACATTCATTGAAATGGCACCTACAAGAAACTCTGGTAACCTATTCCACTCATTCATCTCTCTCTCTCTCTCTCTCTCTCTCTCTCTCTCTCTCTCTCTCTCTCTCTCTCTCTCTCTCTCTCTCTCTCTCTCTCTAGACAAACTGATCCTCACAGCTTTGCTAAACAGTTTTCAGGGATGATTTCTAGTTCTCCCCGTCTGACCTGTACTGAAAAATTTCCTCTATATGAATTCTATAAAAGCATTTCAGCAATTTCTATGTCTCTATATCATCCTTTTCCCACCTGTGAGCCAATTTCTGTAATAACCCACAAATCTACAACCCATCCTCATAAGGAGCATTCTATAGACCTGCCACCATCACATTATGTAAGGGTAACTGTGGCCCCCCAGTTGATGTTGAAATTTATGTACACAAATGCCCGAAGTATTAAAAATATAGGAGAGGATTTTTTGGCATTGGGCAGCGTGACTTGGGCAAAATTATTGGCATCAGTAAGACCTGTTGTCGGAGAATGATGTAGTCAGGGATGAATTATAATGGATACTGTATTTTCAGAGAAGATAGAGAAAAATAGGACAGGAAGAAGGATATTTGATAACTGAAGAACTTCAACTAACAAGAAGAGTTAAGGAAGATTGTTAATCTGAGGGAAAAGGTTCACTTGAGGCTGTCTAGTGTAAGACAGAAACCAATAGGACAAAATATGTTGTTGGTTGCTGCTATAGACCTGGGGATGGGGGGGAGGTTCAGAAAGAGATGTGGATGATATGCATAGACAGATTAGCAAAATGAGTGCAGCCAAGCAATTATCATGAGAGACTTTTCTCCCTCCAATCTATATGGGAATATATATTGGAGGGAGGAAAGGGCACATGACCAAATGGAAATGGAATTTATTCAGTTACTAAGGGATAATTACCAGAAACAGCATGTGGTGGTGGAGGAGATCAGGAGTATGAATGTGGGATCTGGTAATGGCATCAGAAGATCTATTATAACTACAGTAGCAACTCTACCTCTGATCAGAGAAAGTGACCATGCATTCTTGTCCTGGGAAGTTGGCTACAACATATTGAATTTTCAGATCAGGAAAGTTTATGTGGGACTACAAAGCTAGGTTGTGACAAACTTAGAAGGCAACTTGGAGCAGTGTCATGGCATAAGGAACTATACAGATTAAATGTCATTAGTGCATGGGAAATGGTCAGGAGGATTAAGTGGATAAGTAGCAATATAAAGCAGGAGATGAAAATCAGAAAGCACTGTGGAAGGAATAAAAACAAAAAAGGTGATCAGCGCATGCATATGAGCAATATAAGCACAGGCAAGTATGGAAGTCTAAAGCATGTTTTGAAAGAAAATTATCTAAGCAGCCAAAGTAAATCCAAAAGAGTTTTTTTGCTACGTAACAAGTAAGAGAAAAAATGATTATGGAAAGAAAACTTTACTCAGTGCTGATGGTAGGAAAGTGACTTTGCAGTTTCTGATGTGACAGACTGATATGAGAATTGATGTAGATGAGGTACTTGGTGTATTGAACAGTATCAATGTGAATACAGCAGTGGGCCTGCATAGTATGTCAGCTTGTGTGGTATGTGAATATGCAAATGAACTGGCAGTGCCTTTGACAAAGTTGTTTAATGTAAGTCTTGGCTCTGGCAATGTTCCAAGGAAGTGGAAAGAGGATAAGATAGTTCCATTACATAAAAGGTAGCTCCAAGACAGAAATAGCAAATTACAGACCATTGAGTATCTCTGGAGTGGTGGTTAAAGTACTGAAAAACTTGGTTAAAAGTAAAATTCAGGAATACTTAGATATGAACATGATACTCTACTGGGGGAGAGCATGGTTTGGTAGAAGGCAGGTCTTACCTCAGTAATTTATTCACATTTTATAATAAGGTGACAGTGGAATTGGATACTATACTAACAGTGATACTATACTAATTGGATACTATACTAAGATAAGTCAACTGCTAGTGTTACCTGCAGTGGATGACCCACCACATTCAACAAACATGACCATAGCTGTTTAATTATGAAGGATGATATGTAAAAACTACCATTTGTCAGTTTTTACACATTGAATACAGAGTTTGGCATCAACTGTAACACGAATCCCTACAAAAACATTCAGAACTGAGGCTCACAATATGGGTTTCCATGGTAGGATGGCGATCCCTACATTCCTGAATCAACATGCAGCATCATCTTCAGTGGTGCAAAGAGCCTACAGTGTGATGTGGCTAAACTGGATTTATGGTGCAATGGGATAAACTGGAGCATCAGGTGAGGTTAAGGGCATCTGCCTCACAACAGTCCATGACCTCATTGCATGCCTACAAGAAGAATGGTTCCAAAATTTCCATTGATCACTATTGTACACTTGTGGAAAATATACCCATAGGATTGCTGTAGTAATTGCAGTGAAAGGAGGTCCTATTATACCTTGGCTGTTTGTTCCTTGTCTATGGTGTCTGTTGACTTCTTTCCAAGCAAATATACCCCTGGCCTATAGCAGCAATGAACTGTATATTTTATTGTCTTGGCCTCTATCTCACATTGGATATCCTCAGATGTACTGCTCATCAGCCATGCATTTCATACGCTTAACTTCAGTTTTTGTTGGCTGCAGTTTCTCTATTATTAATACTTCACCCACTCCACCACATACACTTTTTCTCTCATTTCTCCCTGAAAATACAAATTGTAATATCACTCTTGACCCACATTTAGTCTTGCATTTTGTAACGACCTACCCATCAGATTGAAAGTGTGTGTGTGTTCAGGGCTGCCTGAACACATACACTTGTTAGCATCTTCCTGATAGCTCTGTTTTCCATTATTTTCCACTTTCAGTTGCTCACTGAATGTTCTCTAGGCATCTAACTCTAAAAACATTCAAATGGAGTCCATCAGTTACGTAAGTCTTTTTGTCCATTCAGATTCACTCTATCACTTCAACTGAGTCAATTCATAGATTATTAGATTATTTTCTCACTTTTATCATGCCACAAAAAACAGTCTTTGCTCTCTTTTTCTTTTTTGGCTATTTCCAGTAACTTTCATTACTTATATCATTTTCATTTCTTATTCTCTCTATATATATTCATTTATATATGCATGCTTATTGCTTTTCATATTGCTTGTACATGTGCTTTTCAACTTGTTTTACTTTCTGCCTACATTGTAACAGCTTCTCTAACATCCTCAGCCTTTATACAGAAAACATGATTTAGTCACACCCTTATCAAGCACACCTCACATATATATCCTTTCCTCTCACTGTTGCTTGAGCTCGCCTTTTGTACTATGAAAAACTACATGAATGCACAATTTCTCTCATCACTTCTACCTTCACATATATCCTTCATCCCTTTTCTCATGCTGTTATTCATATTTCACTTGCATGCCTTTCATCAATAGCATCCATCACTTTGCTTTCTCACTTATATAAATTAACAGTTTTAACACTGAATCTATGACCTTAAAAAAATTATTTTCTCTCACACTGCAGAGTATGAAAATTTAAAGTGAGGTCTTATGATCATTGTCAAACTTTGGCTTGCATATTATTATTATTATTGCCAGCCTGGCTGGCCGAGTGGTTAGCTTATCCGCTCTCCAGTCAAAAGGCTGCGGGGTCGAATCCCGCCGTGGGCATGGATGTTTGTGATTGTCCTTGGAAATACCAGTGGTGGTGGTGGGCGGCGGTAGATGGCATTGGTGTAGTTGCAGTTAGTTGGTGGATTGAGTGGCAGAGATCAAGTTGTAGAGCAGGTGCCCTCCCTCGATGAGTCTTTGGACATCCCTGGGGATGTCTAATAATAATAAAAATTGAAAATGCTGCTAAACAGGATGCCCAAGACTTTTTTAAGCACGTTAATTGTAAATAGAAAATGTTTGTAGAAATAGAAAAATATAATTACTTTTATGTGTTTTAAATGATTCTGTAGTAATAATTTAATAATTGGTATAGCATTCCACTAGTGTTAATTTACTTTTTATTTTGGAAGTTCAAACAAAATATTTATCTCATTTACTTTTCCACTTCGATTTTCAGTGGAGCATGAGGATACGAATCTCGCTTCAAGGAAATGCAAAGACAAATTCTGAATGCAGTTCCTGAAGCAAATGTAACTGGAGAAGTGGGAAGGTTATGTAAGAGCATATTTTATTTATTCAGTATTATGTTTGAATTAGGCAAAAATTGTAAAGTTTAGATAAATCTTAGTGCTGTCATGTGAATATACATTACAATAGGCTATTTCTCTTAGCTGCCATTAATTATTATAAATTAAAATAATTTAGGTTTTTTTATATATTTCATTTCCTATTTTATTTCATTTAAATTTATATATTCATTCACATTTCATTTAAAATGAATTTCTTTTTTTGTATAAAATGTTCAGGAATTAATAAGATTATAAATTAATAATCACTAACAGCTTTTTAGAATTTGTGATCATGTGTATGAGAAATCTGGAATTGAAAACCATGCTCTGGATGCTTCTTCATGTAGGGTTAAATGAAAGAAGGCAACTACTGCATAGAAGTTGCTATATGTCTGAGAGACTTTTTTTAGAATCAGCTATGAAACACTTCCCCTAACCTTAATAAGTATGGCTGCATTAATTTGCCTAAGATTTGCGAGTTACTAAAACCATAGGACATTAGTTTCTCATTAGTTACAATTTGAATTGTCACTAAGCAGCCTGCCTTCTTTAGCAGGCTTTGATGTTAGACACTGAGCAACAATCGATCCAAGAGCAACAGCATATTTCTCCAAACCTTTCCATGGTATGTTTCCAGTGATGGGTGATGTAGGCTGAGATGTCAGTTGTGGATCTTAATTGGCAGTATCCATACTGGTGGGTGCTTATTAACTAGTCAGGGTCTGTACCAAAGTTGTTTTGACTGTTGATGACTTTGTCCATTAATTTGAAGAGGAATCTTGCCAGTCTCCATAGACTGAGGGTGATGGGTCGGTGTTTGACAGTAAACTATCTCCCTTATTTAGAATATGCTGGATATTCTAAATGCCAGTATGGTTTGAGGCTGTATAATGAATAGTTTGTGTATTTAAATGCTCCCATGAAATTAGTGACATTTGTTTTATTTTGTTATTTTCTTAGAATAATTAAGTTTTTATAGTAATGTTACTGCTTATTTTTGTGTATTAATAGTATTTGATATATTTCCTGATATTGTAATATCATGACATATACCAAAGTTGTACCATAAAATGGCACTAAAACCTTGGAAGAACAACAGCAGCAACAAACTGGAATGTAAGTGAAATTGTTAACAAGGTGGCCTGCCCCAGTGAATACAGTCATGCCATTTTGGAAACTGATGAGGATATCAAGTATGAATCAACTTTGGAAATATTAAGACTCAAGCACATCATTAGGCAGAATGACAAAGAAATTAAAAAAAAAAGTTGAAGTGGTTAGAGAGGCATTGAAAGGACAAGATGAATTGTGAACAGCAAAAGGAGAAACAAAAGCACTGAATCAGTGATTTTGGTGGATAAAATTGATTACAAAAAGGAGGATGTTATGTGGTATGGAGACAATTTTAAAAACATGCAATTGATTACCTTGTTACTATTTCCAGCTTTCCGAATGCTAAAATTAAAATTTGATGAATGTAATTGAAAAGCAGGAAAAAAACACAAAAAAGATTGTAGTTCTGGTAAAGCCAAATGATTTGTCTGACAGTATCAGAAAATATATTAAACAGCTACTAGAAGAAGTGAGAGTGAATAGTGAGGAAGTAAAAATTGTTACTATATTACCTAGATAATATGATAACACAGAATTGAGGATTGATGGCAAGCAATTCAGTCTGCAGGATATGTAAAAAGAATGATTGCAAGTTTCTAGATGTGTGGAGTGAGTTTGAGGGCAGAAGGGGATTTATATCAGAAAGATATCTTGCACGTGAATGTGTTTGATATCAAGGGTCTCAAGAAATTATCTATTAGTATGAGACCTAATATAGAGTCAGGGAACTAGATTATAATGGGAGGAATTTTGTGAATGTATATGTAAGAATGACTAAAGTTATGCAACTATTAATATAAAAACACACAAATATGTGTAAGGATATCTGTAAGTGAATCATTGAATGTGGACACAAATTTTGAAGTTGTCCAACTAAGTTATGAATATCACCTAGATATCATACAGATTACAGAGAAGAGTATACAAAAAAAAAAAAAAAAGCATCTAACTTATGTCTATACACAGATGCTAGGAGTATAAGAAACAAAAAAGTTGAATGTTGCCTTGGTGAATACACTATTATGCTCAGATTGTAGGCATTAATGAGAATATGGCTATCAGGAAGCCATTGTACTAACTGTTATGGAGTGTAAAGGTTACAGTATTTTTAGGAAGGATGGGCAAGATAGGAGAGGAAGGGTTTGCTGCTAATAATATCAGATGATTTGAGTCCAATTAGTGTAGATAGCTATGATTGCAATATTAGTGACAGGTTTCCATGTGACAGTGAGTTTGAGGCTATTCAATGTGTAGCAGAGTCTAACATGGTGGGGTTGTTGCTGCAGACCTAGTGGTTTCTATAGTCCAGTAGTCCTGCTAGTGACGATGAAATGCATTGCCAGATAAACCTATTGGGTACTAAACAATTAATGATCATAGGTAACTTTAATTATCTGAACATTCATTTCTCTGTATCCTCATTGGATACAGTGAAATCTCATGAGAACAATGAAGTCAAATTTATTGTGCTGTTGCATGACAATTTCCTTAAGCAGCATATGATAGAAAGAACTTGTAAAATCTCTCATGATAAATAACTTATGTTCATTTTTACATGTTTTTCTAAGAAGATTTCACTTAAATTAATGTCAATTTTGTCTATAATAATCTTGTATTTGTGTGGCACATGTCATTATTGACATCACATTCAGATGTCAATACATGACAATATGTGGAAGTTTTGAGAGACGCATGCATGCCTGTGTACAGTGGAAGGCCAGGAATTTATAAGATGAAACATTAAGAAAGACTTATTATCTTTGTCAATCTTCTCTTACCTGGGTCTGTTGTTGGTAATCGAAAGAGAGCATTGTAGGTCTTAGGTTTCTCACTCTTCTCTTGCCTGGGTCTCTCACCACGTGAGGTCTGTTGTTAGTAATCGAAAGAGGTCTGAGAATTCTCAATCTTTTCCCACCTGGATCAACCACCAGTGAGAAGTATTGTGTTGGTCGTTGGAACATCTCACTAGGAAGGAACTGCACATTGCCACCATGTTAAGGGTCCTAGAGGACACAGATAATCGACAATTCGAACAAAGAAGAAATTTGGTGGGAAGTCAAAAGCAAACCAGCAGAAGGAAAGAAAGACAGAAAAGACCACTTTCATATGTGAAAAAAATTCATGTAAAAGTTGGTGCTGAAAGAATTGTAAGTAATTATATATTTGATATTTCCGAGCAAGAATGTACATCAGGTGTGTCTGCTTATGGGTACAATAAGATTGTGTAAATTAATATTGAAATAAGCTCACTCAAGGTGTGTCTTAATCTCAACTGTCTATAATAAATTATTGCAAGAGAAAGAAGAGTACTGTACTAAATAATGTAAATTTAAGGTATGCCTTATTTTCAGTTGTGTATTTATGACTAGCAGGATATTCTACATTGTGATTTAACTTTAAAGGAAGAAACATAGAACGAAGCCTGAATCAGGAACAATGAAATTAACAAAGACTTGTAATGTTATTGTGTGTGTGTGTGTTTTAATGGATCAGACCGTGTAAATATTCCTCTTTGATTTAATTAAATGGTTTGTGAACAACACGTTTGACTGATTCTGTCAATGCACTATCCTGAAAATTTTGAACCTGCATAAGATTAAGTGATCAATAATCAAGCCATAACTAAGATAAAGATTAACATAAGCAGGGAATGCTAACAATATCTGCTTTGTCTTTGATTAAAAAATCTTATAAACTCGCACTCAATACATAGTCTAACTGGCACAGTTGTAAAACAAATAAATTTGTTAGACCATTATGGTCTGACAAATTTATTTAACAAATAAATGGCAGCAGTCGACCATTTATGACATATCATGAAATATAAGTAAAGAACAAAAAAAAAAAAAAAAAAAAAAGATGAAGCAGGGTTACAAGAAGAGAAGAATAACAAACTCAAGGCCAAAGAATATTAAACCTAATCATGGTGTTAGCCGGAGATTTTGATAAAAGATGCGACTATTCTTTCTCCTGTTGGTGATAGTGATCATGCAGTAGTGATGGGATAAGTAGCTAAGGGTATGGATGTTCCAATTAGAAAAGATTACATGCTGAACTTCAAAGCAGGAAATTATGACCAACTGAGAAGAATACTATGTTCAAACTCATGGTATCAGTTTTTTTAATATTGATCTCATACACTAGAGATCAAAAGACCTATGAGCACATCAGTGCAGATAACAACTGAAATAGAAGTTTATTTATTTATTTTTATTTATTTTTTTAAGAGCTGCAAGTTGTAATCATTTGGAAATACTTCATGAGGAAGGCTGTTCCAGAGGACAGAAGTGGACAGAGAAGAAGCAGATTCATTGCATTTGCACATAAATAGATTCTGGACAGATGCTGCTCTTGTATTATCAGGTGCAACTGAAAGTGAAAGAATGATAGTTGCAACTTCACGAGCATTGAACGTAGAAGTACCTATAGAAGAGATACAGTGCTAAAACCTGTCATCTGTGAGATAGAGGTGGAAGTGAATATGTATATATTCACTTCAACCTCTATTCATCATCAGTGTGTGCCTAATTGCTCCCCTCAAGGAAGACAGTATCAAAGATTTTAAGGGAAGTTTTAGGTGCACCACTTCAAACATGTGAGGATATTCTAGGTATGGGCAGATTTGGGATTTGTATATAGTTATGAGTTGGTTGTGTGTAAAATATCATTTTGAATGAAAGAGAATACCTAGTTTCTTGGATACTGAGGAGGCTTTTGATGTAATGTGTTTATGCCTGGAGAGACTGGAGATAAACTTTAGTCCAAACAGAGAGAGATCTGATCTTGTCTGGTGATTTGTGTTACTGAGGGTAAAGGTAGGTGAACTGAGACCTCTTTTGTGAGAGAAAGGACATGACTGTGTTTTGGCAGCACTAAACATGCAAAAGCTGCCCTTGCCCCACTGAAGGATAGTATGAAAATCGTTGTTTAGATGATCTTGTAGCCCAGGATATCAGAGTACTGATGATTTGTCGAATGAGTAGGAAGAGTGGAGAGTACTATCATCAGCAACGCTGTGGATAGGATTAGTGGTGATTGCAAGTAGGTTGTTTACAAGAGAATGAGAGTAGATGATAGGACAGAGCCTTGAGGCACTTTGCCATTGATGGTAAAGCTCGAAGAGAGGGTGGCAGGTTGACCAAAGGATGGCAATGTGTTGAGCAGGCCATGATGCTACACATGGTCGAAAAGCTTTGTCAACAGCACAAGTTTCTGCAAACCTTTTCATGGCATGTACAGTGGCGGATGATGTAAGCTACAAGGTCATCTGTGAATCTTGAATCGTGGAATCTGTACTGGTGGTCGCTGATTAATTGGTGGGCCTCTCCTCTCTGTAGTGGAGAAGTTGGCTATAATTTTCTCTATTATTTTGGAGAGGATTGAAATGATGGCAGTTGGTCAGTAGATTGATGGTTGATGTCTGTCACCCTTTTTTTGGAATAGGATGGATGTGAGATTGCTTCCATGCATTGGGATAAGTACCAGATATGTATAGTAGATTGTAGAAATGATGCAGGACTGGTGTTAATTCTAGAGCCCAATGTTTAAGAACAATAGAGAGATGCCATCACAATCAGAAGACTTTAGGCCAGGATGTTAGCTTTATCTTTGGGTGAAATAACAGTGGTGCCATCAGGATGAGAGAGGGGTGGAAGTGCAGTAGAGCAGAAGTTGCATCCAGTGGCCTTACAAGGGACCAGAAAGTATGCCATTCAAACAGGAGGCAAGTTTTTGCTGTTGGCCTTTATGAAATCATATTTGGATCTATTGATGACTGATTTGAATATTTATTAAAAGAACAAGTAAGACCACAGTAATAACTTTTAAATAATAAGGATTTCCTGAAAAAAAAAAACACCATGCTCCACTATAGTAACTTTAAAAAAAGAAAGACTGTTTTTAGAATCTGTGGCAGCACTCAGAAATCAACCGAATTTAAATAAATACGGTTGCATAAAACTTCCCAAAATTTGAGGAACATTAATTATCAGAGATCCCACTTTACATCCTATGTCACCATAGAGGGTGACATAGGATGTAAAGTGGGATCAAATGTCCATAGAGGGCACAGCATCTAGATAGGACTTCAGAGTCACCCACATGTTATATTATTATTATTATGTGACACCTCCAGGGAGTTCAAAGACTCTTCGAGGGAGAGTGTGCCAACAGTATCAAACGATTGATCCCCTTCCACTACTAACTGCGCTCAAACTTGATTAACTTTTTTGCTTGAGCTATTAGTAGCAGAGGCTCTACCAATCAACCAACCTTTGCTTTCTTGCTTTTTGTGTTGTATTTGAGTGTGTTTCCCTGAAAATGTCTCAGTGATCGAGATGAAATATTGGAAGTATTAAAATTTAGTTTTAATCCTTTCCTAGTGCTGTAAATATTCCATTAAGTCTCCAACATGATGTCCTCACAGTACTTAAGCCTCAACACACAGGTTGAATAATGTCATTGATATGAGAATTGAAATATTTAGATTAATACTGATAATAAATTAGTTATTTTTCTCAACAGCACTATATATGCTATACCTTTTTGCAAAGAAATGTATGTTTACTTATAAGCAAGTAAGTAAACATATATATTGCAGGCATGTGCATTCCTTTATTGATAGCATCTTTATATGTGGGTAAGGATTAATGTCCTTTATTTTTTCAAATAAAGGACAGTGGCATTTGAGTGTTTTTATGTATCCCACAAAGTATAGTAATTTCACAGAGAGATCTTGTTTGCCAGAAAGCAAAGACCAAGAAATTACAATGAATAAAATTTGATGAATAGTGAACTTTAACAATTTACAAATCAAGATTTCTTTGGTTTTGAGACATCTTGTTCAAGATACCAATATTTTAGGGCACATAAAGCCAGTTTCCCAACATTTTATCCTCTAGATCAGGAGGATCCTGATATTTTCTTGTCATCTAAATTTAAATCCTATGACAGCCGACTGGATCCAAATCCCAATCCCCTATCATTAAACCAGTACTCAGCACTCAACCACTATGGGCTTGTTGTACATATTCATTCTTATTCTGAAAAATCACTTTTACATTCTTAGGCTGCTGTTTGTTAATTTGTGGAAAGAAAAACCCTGCCATCTCCTTATGAGACTAGCTAACTAATCTTAGTATTTTTCTTTCAAAAAAAAATGTTCTTTATATCTATGATCAGAATCAAGTCTATCTTTTTAAACCAGAGGACATGCATCATCCTTCCACCTGCATTAGAAAATATATTGGCAACAGTGTTAATCAGCATTTACAAAAATGGACTTCATGAAAAACAAGTTTGAGTTTTGATTGTATCTAGTCATTAAATTCTAAAATTTGCTTCAAATATCAAATGCAACTTTGGCTTCATGTTTAGAACAGTTACTGCTGAAAATCTAATAATGAAAACCTTCTAATTATTTGGTTGCTTAGATTTACAGGATAATATAAATATTGTCTGTAATTATGTATAATTATAGACAAAATTTGCATTCCACAATAATAAAAGGAAATTTTTTCTGAAAGATAATTTTGATATTTTATTTATTTTCAGTGACTAAGGATCTAGACCACATGTTACCATTAATTTTTCACCTCTCATTCAGACTGTGAAGCAGACTAATTGGTTTGCTTCACAATTTCAAGCAAGAGTCTGTCTGACCCTTGCTTAAAATTGCTGTAATGTACTGTGACCTTCTTCATTAACAGGAATAGTCACCATGTCATTTTTATTCCATTGTTTTTAGCATCAACTTACTTTACCATATCATCTGTTGTCCTTAGTTCTTGATAGTGTACTGTAATTACATATTACTACATTATGTATGCTGAAACTACTACCAGTACAAAAAAAAAAAGTTTATATAATTAAATTTCACTCCTACAAACTTTTTATTCATTAAATTTTATATTTTTAGCTTCCTATGAAGTTAGTATTAATGGTGTGGAAATTTTTTCAAAACTACAGCAAGGTGCTTTTCCATCAATGGAAGAGGTAATTATTGAATTAAAATTTTTTTTTTTTTTAAAGCATACATTTATGTTACACACATTATTATTCAAAATATAAAAATTTAGATACAGTACAGTCCCAATTATATGGCTCTTATCTGATATGCACATGTGATGTGCATATCAGGTAATCTGAATATTATTTTAGGATTAAAATAATTTTTAATTATTTTAATCCTAAATCTTGACTCAGCTATTTACATTGTTGAGATGTACACAAATTTGAACTATATCCCCTGTCATTCTTTTTGTCTCTCTCAGTCCATGATGTTAGTGCAGTTTTTTTCTTTTAATGTCACCCAGTGGACCAACATGTACTTGAAACATTACAAAAAAAAAACATTGCCATATGCTTTTATTGATGGGAAATGGTATGCTAGATCTACTAAAGAAGTCAAACCTAAAAGATGTCATTTACTGGATTGCACAATCACGGGATGAAATGGAATCATAAAACCTGGAAAGATCATGAAGAAAATCAGTTACCAAACATGGAAATGAACAAGAAATGGTTTGGAAAAATGGTGATAATCAGCTATTTTTGTTATAAGAAATTCCAGGCTGTGAGAAAACAAATGATGATGGTACACAGGAACAAATGCAGAATGACAAGTAACATGAACTGACTGAATTTGACATAATTACTATGTCATGTTCAGTTGAGAATGAAGATGAAAAAAAAAAAATGGCACTAAGACTGTGTTGGGACTAGACATAGAGAAAAGGTGTCATACAAAGTTATCAAGGCCCTTAAAATATTACCAGCTTATGTAAGAACAACAACAAGAAGCGATTACTTCTGTTGTCATGCTATTCAGATACTACCTACTTGGTTGGCCAGCAGATTGCAGATTTGAATTTCATCTTGGTGTAGATGTTTGAAAAGCTCTTTAAGTGGTAGAAGTTTCATTGTCTGGTGTGATACTGCCACCCTGCTTCTTGCAGATCTAAGGTGGCTTGAAAAATATCATTTAGTCTCTAGAGTATGGTCGATGATTTACCTAATGTCAGCTCTTTGCTTTATTCGGACGATGTTATACTTCTAACAAATTTGCTACAAGTCTGCAAGATTCTCTGACTAAATTGAATAACTGTTGTGATAAATATAGTATGAAGGTCAGCAATAACAAGACAAAGACAATGAAAATAGGTAGAAGCTTTGAAAATGTCAACTGCATTGTGAATGGAGAACCTGTGGAACAAGTAAAACATTTCAGCTACTTAGGCACGATTTTTAGTGATGATGGTAAATTAAATATGGAAATAGATAACAGAATTAACAAAGCTGGTATGGTAGGAAGTCAATTGAATAAATTCATATGAAATAAGAGAGAAATTAGTCAGAACACTAAATTAGGTGTAGTGTTCAAACCAGTTTTAACTTATGGATCTGAGAGCTGGGTTAGAAGTGAAACACTTGACCAAAGACTAGGGACTGCAGATATGAGAGTCCTGAGAAAGATTAGGGGCACGAACAGATGGCATCAATGACAATATCATATTAAAAACGAGAATATGAGGAAAGAACTTGTACTTGTCAGCATTCAGGAATGCATTAGCAGAGTTAATCTCAGGTGGTATGGTCACTTAAACAGAATGGGCATTGAAAGATTAGCAAACAAGTGTTCTCTGCTAAGTTGGCAGGAAAACGACCCAGAAGAAGACCTAGATATAGGTGGATTGATACAGTAAAAAAGTGCCTTAGAAGATAGAAATATAAAATCTGATAATGTTGGAGTCTTGTCAAGTAACAGACTGATTTGGATGAAAATTGTAGATAGGAAGTTAGTAATGATGTAAATTTTTCATGTAGTACTATTGTATCCTGTACACCCCTTGAAGATACTTGGCAGGAATTTCATGATGACTTACAGATTGCAAATGGAAATGTATAGTCAATCCCAGACTTATTATGTGACTTATGGCAAATGCTACTTACTATGGTCATCCCATTAATACATTCACCAAATATCACTTCACTCTTGCAACCTACAGAGGATGTTATTCTTAAGACATATTCAATAAATATTTTTGTTCGAGCTAATGGTGAGAAAACCCCTCAGACTTTTGTAGATACAGTAAAACCCCTTTATTACACTTTTCAGGGGACTGATGGAAAAAAAAAGTGCAAATAGTAGGAAAGTGTAAATAGCAGGAAATGTAAAAAAACATTTAAAAAAAGGCTAAAAGATGACTTACTGTTAGTATGTGAGTCTACATACTAGATTACAAAATTTAATAACTGAAAATAAATGAATTTACAATCTTTAATTGTTTTTGCTTTTCGTTTTTTTTTTTTTTTGTTGACATAGCACCAGATTGCTTCGCATTGAGTTCAATCCTTGACCTGTTTTTTTACTATCGCGTTCAAAGTGGACACGGAGAGTCCAAGATCTTATGCTAAATGCACACGTGTTCAGGCATGCCAATTTACACGTCGCAGAATTGCCATCTTTTCTTCTACCGAAATATATTTTCTGTCTTTTTTCTCCATGTTACTAACATGGATAATCCACCACCACAACTTAAAAGCAACTTTCACATGCTAAATTACGTTGCAGAAATTCTGCAATATCAATTCGTACTATGATTGAAAAATCACGGTATCGCTCATCACTACAATACTGCTGCATGCACGCAAGTCACCATGATGGCGGAAACCAAACTACAGCCGAAAGCAATGCCATCTGAGAACAGAAATGCGCAGATTTCCGCTGAAATCGATTCAAAAATCGGTATTGCCACCGAGGAAAAAAACACAAATCAGGGGAATTAACATCCACATCAAGTTGTTAATGGCGGGAAAACAATACATCGTAAGAATAGGCGTTAAGACGGGACCAACAGAAAATGGCAGGAAAACTTAAATTGCGAGAACGTAAAAACGGGGTTTTACTGTATATCTTGCAGATGCAGCTGTTAGATCCTGAATGAAGGAATCTTGCAAAGAAATCATTCATTCAGGATTTAGCTTGATAAATATTACTAATTAAGGAGATATCTGCACATCAGCTAATAATTATGAAAAATTATTTTATGTTATGTGATAATGTGTAGTCCATATATGCCATATATTGAAATTTATTCCTGTATAACTGAAATGAGAAGCAGAGAATTTTGTGTCAGAATAGTAAGAATTATGTAAGGGAATTATTAAGTTATTTGAAAGTCCCATTAAGCTGTCTAGTACATTACGAAACTTCCAGAAAGATAATAAGTAGTAATCCGGAATAATTGTGTATAATCTGTACGAGTCGAGCGTAGCGATGGAGGCTGTACTTACGCGGAAAGTGATGTCAGAACGACTACCTGAAATAGGGTAACCCCAACAGATTAGGAAGAGTGTAGGATCACCCAAGGGGCATGAACTGTGAGGTTGGTGTGGTAAAAAACACATCGAATAGAGGGTGCATGAAAGGGTGAATAAAAGACTATGTGCGCCATATTACATCGCTTTTTCTTCTTCGGTTCCTGGATTCCAGTTTTAGGAGGTTTGTCAGCGGATTCGTGAGAGAGTGGTGGGTCGACTACAGTGATGTCGGACGAGGGCTATTCTTGAGAGTAGCCCTCGTCGATCAGCTTCCCTAGGATTTCCAAGTGAAGCTGATCGTGTTATGACGGCCTATGCAGAATCGACCCTTCGAATAAAGTCCCATGAAAGAGAACGGAGAAAATTTCCTGCGGAGTGGTAGACAGCACACCGCAGTTCGGAAATGATTCAAAGAAAAGCATAGTGCATCGCCAGGTGCAAAAGACGGCCGATAACTATACGGTAAGGTAATCCAGATCTACATGAGATAGCAGTATGAAATCTGAAAGGATCCAGTAATGTAGAGAATTTCATTCTATGTTAAAAATTGCTTAGAAGAATGAGAAATTTGTGTATACTGTAAACTAAGGACACTAATAGAGAACTTTTAAGTGAGAATTTGATTGAATTAGTTAAGACCACGTGGAACAAAGAAGAATTGCTGATAGGCAGTATTTTGATTGAGAATGGCTAGGCTTGACTAATGAAATTTAGAATTGTTCTGTGAATAACTTGTGAAAGGAATTATATCCTAGTAGTGTTATGCTTACACTTAATCTTATCCTTTCGTAATTGAAGGATTTAGCTTACTCGAATTCATTGTTGTGATTTAGTATGAACCTTAACTTAGAGTGAGTTTTGTTCTATTGAGTATTTGAATTTTCTTAACTGTAAATGTTTTATATTTTTTCAATAAACATGTTTTGTATCTTATACCTGAGTTTATGCCTGATTACGAATTCAAACCACTACTTATGAAATAGAACATTTTGGCAGGAAGGAATTAGATATTATTGCTTAAGTGAGATTCAGGTCACGACTGCTCACTGAATCTGCACAGCGCTAGCATAAGATTAATAATTGTGTGTATCCCTTTAGAATTTAGAATTATTTCCCTGAACAAGAGTCTCTTCTGTTATAGGATATTGGCTGGTGCAGCATAAAAATAAATTTTGCCAATATCCGAAAAGGGAATAGTACTGAATTAATATTTTAAGGGCACAACAGTAGATTAGAAAGCGGGCTATTTAGAGGTAGAACAAGGTATAATATAGAGAAAACAACGACATAACACAACATAATATGTTCCTATTTTCACAGGATTCTAGTCTTACAAAAGATTGGTGACAATATAGTACTGCTAGCTAAGGAGTTGGAAGTTGACAATGAAGAGTAAAGGAGAGCATTTGTTGGGAGCTGTGAATGAAAAGCTCCCAAACAAATACCTTATAGAGATAGAAACACAAACGAAGAAAATAGCAGAAGAACAAGAAGAGAAAGCCAAGCCCCCCCCCCCCCAAAAAAAAAAAAGCATTTGCCTGGTTGTTTGAAGAAATGATCCCAACAGGGAGAGATTTGGCAACATAGAAGAATGATGAAAGCTGCAGTTGCACGCTACAGAAAAATGTATGCATAAAAGAAAGAAAACCTATCCAAATGTCATGTCATGTATAATAGCTGAATGTCATGTATAAATTTTTAAAGAAGTCTATTCCTACTGTCATCTCAATCCTAAAGATGATTCTAGACCACAGGTCGGCAACCTGCGGCTCCGGAGCCGCATGAGGCTCTTTCAATGAATAATTGTGGCTCTTTTCGTTATTAAACGATCTATCTAAACATAGAAGTAAAAAGAAATATTTTGTAGGTCAAATGACCCCTAACCATATGTCGATGCTCAAAAAACGTCAGTTTACATTGGGCACGATCAGCTATGCGAGCGCAACTTTGTAGCGAAAATCAATCGCTATAAATTAATTTAATTTGTAGGGAATGGCGATCACTACGGTAGCGCTACGATCAAGCAGTTGGCTCGGACACATTTATGACATCACGCTAGGCTAGCACATGTAGCGCTACAGTAGCGCTTGCCTGTCTGAACGTGCCCATTGTCTTCGTATATAGTGCAGGTGTGGTCTGTAAACTGCTGGCTTTGTTAAAATAAGTAAAGGTTTTGTAGTGGACATTGCCGTGCTTTTATTTACTGGTGAGTAATGTAAATATTGTAATATTAAATTAAATATTAAGAGAATAAAAATATTTTTATAGTATTTAAAATGTCAGTAAAGAAGAGAAAGATAGAACAAGAAAATCAGGAGTTTAAAAGTGAATGAACCGAAACCTACGCATTTGTGGCAAATATACAGCAGGATTTCCAATGTGTTTAATATGCCATGAAAAGCTTTCAAATATACAGAGACATTTTTTAAATAAACAGGATACATTTGACAAAGCATATCCACAGGGAGATGAAAGAAAAAAGGCAGTAGAAGAGATGCAAGGCAAAGTAAACCTAACTAAATGTTCATTTTCCAAATAGATAAAAGCATCAAGAAATACAACTATTGCTAGTTTTGTGGTCCCTCAAGAAGTTGTTAAACGAGGAAAATCTTTTACGGACGGCAAATATGTGAAAGAATGTTTTATTAAAATGTCCGAATATCTTTTCTGCGATTTTAAAAACAAAGCGGAAATAATTACAAAAATAAAAGACATGCCATTATCTGCTAAAATTTTAAGGAATAGAACTATACGAATGGCAGAAGATATAACAAATCAGAAGGTTATAGATCTAAATTCAGCACCAAGATTCTCCATTGCCTGTGACGAATCATGTGATGTGGATGACATTGCACAGATTGTACTTATTTGTAGATAAACTCTCAAGGACCTCAGGAAGAATTACTCAATATACTGCCACTTACAGGACAAACTCGTGGAGAAGACATTGAATATGCTGTTACCACTTGCTTGAAAAGTAAGGGTATTAATATTAACAAAATAATATCTATTGCGACCGATGGGGCACCGAGCATGAAAGGTACAAAAAAAGGTTTTGTTTCTTTATTTAAAAAACAAATTTTGCATGACATGTTTTCCTTTCACTGCATAATCCATCGAGAGATACTTTGTGCACAAACTTAGAACAGTAGTGATGGATTTGGTTGTAGAAATTGTTAACAAAATAATGGCAATACTGTTACATCATCAGAAATTTTGTGAACTTCTTAAAGAAATCGATTGCAAATATTCCGATCTTCTTTTGCATAACAGAATAAGATGGCTTTCCAGAGGTGTTGATGCGATTTGTCACCTGCCTTGGAGAGGTTAAGTTGTTTCTAAGATAAAAGGACCTTGAATATGCACAGTTAGAAGACACTCATTGGTTACAAAAATTCTACCTTATGATGGATATGACTTCCCATTTAAACGCACTAAATAAGAAACTACAGGGGAAAGGGAAATACAGCCGTTTTGCTTTTAGAAGAAGCGATTTGTTTGAACAAAAATTATATTTGTTTGCGACAGACTTAGAGAAATGCAGATTATTACATTTTCCCACGTTGAAGAAATATCAACAAGAACAATATGATAATTCCATAAATTTAACCTTTTTCAAAGAAATTGTGGTAAATATGCAATCTGAATTTAATTGCGGGATTTGAGGAATTTAGAAATAACAAGACAACGATGTCATTTTTATTGCTACCACTTGAAATTAATCCTACCGAATTAAATTTTTCACCTTTTGCTGGAATTGATGAGGCTGCATTTCAACTTGTGTTAGAGGACCTGAAAACCAAGGATTTCTGGAATTCAAAATTTAGAAATCTTAAAGCTGACCTGCAGGAGTTGGAAAGACAAATATCTACCCTTGCAATACAACACAAATAGTCTGAAATAGAAGATCTTAAAAAGCAAGATCAGATTGTATTTGACATGTGGAATTGTTTACCGGATACTTGCATTCAGTTAAAAACATACCCATTTGGACTTCGATTTTCGGATTGACATATTTGTGTGAGCAAATATTTTCTAATATGAATTTTATTAAGTCATCATCATCAAATTCATGCCATGTACCCTCAAGGGGTGTACAGGATATGATAGTACTACATGAAAAATTTACATCATTACTAACTTCCTATCTACAATTTTCCTCCAAATCAGTCTGTTACTTGACAAGACTCCAACATTACCAGATCTTATATTTCTATCGTCTAAAACACTTTATACCGTATCAATCCACCTTGGTCTTCCTTTGGGTTGTTTTCCTGCCAACTTGGCAGAGAACACTTGTTTTGCTAATCTTTCACTCGCCCATTCTGTTTAAGTGACCATACCACCTGAGATTAGCTCTGCTAATGCATTCCTGGATGCTGACAATGTCAAGTTCTTTCCTAATATTCTCGTTTTTAATATGATATTGCCATTGATGCCATCCATTCACACCCCTAATCTTTCTCAGGACTCTCATATTTGCGGTCTCTAGTCTTTGGTCAAGTGTTTTACTTCTGACCCAGCTCTCAGATCCATAAGTTAAAACTGGTTTGAGCACTGTCTTGTATACAGCTAATTTAGTTTTCCTACTAATTTCTCTCTTATTCCATATGAATTTTTTCAATTGACTTCCTACCATACCAGCTTTATTGATTCTGTTGTCTATTTCCATATTTAATTTACCATCTTCATTAAAAATCGTGCCTAAGTAGCTGAAATGTTTTACTTGTTCCACAGGTTTTCCATTCACAACACAGTTGACATTTTCAATGATTCTGCCTATTTTCATTGTCTTTGTCTTTTTATTGCTGACCTTCATACCATATCTATTACAACAGTTATTCAATTTAGTCAGAGAATCTTGCAGACTTGTAGCGGATTTATTTAGAAGTATAACATCGTCTGCATAAAGCAAAGAGCTGACATTAACATCTCCAATTTTGATATCATGTTTAATACCACTTTCCTTCATAATGTGATCCATATAGATAATTAATAACAGAGGGGATAATGTACATCCTTGTCTCACACCAGATTTAACATTAAACCATCTTCCTGTACTTCAATTCTAACTGCTGACTTACAACTCAAATAAAGACTAAGTATTGCTTGATATAATGCCCCATTGACACCATATAACTGTAGCGTATTGAATAGCTTCTCTCTTGGCACCTTGTCATATGCCTTTTCCAAATCGACATAACTTAAATACAGATCTTTGTTATATTCCCATGATTTCTCCACTATTTGTCGTAAAGTGAAGATCTGATCCTGACTGCCTCTATTTGACCTGAATCCAGCTTGTTCTTCACCAAGCTTTTCTTCCACAATTCTTCTGAACTGTTTCTCAAGTATACTTGCATATATCTTACCAGGAACACTCAATAGGGATATACCTCTGTAATTCTCACATTGTTTTATTTCCCTTTTTATATATAGATACTATGAGAGCTCTACTCCAATCATTGGGAATTCATCCCTCTGTCCAGGCATTCTGAACTATGCAGTGCAGCCACTGTAAGACTTTTATACCACCATACTTCAGCATTTCTGGTCAAATATCATCTACTCCTGCTGCCTTTCCATATTTCAAGCCTTTGGTGGCTTTTTCTACTTCAAGTATGGATATGTATTCCTGGCTGCATGCCTGGTCAGTGTTTTTTGTCACTGTGCTGTCATCACTGCTTGTTTCATTTAGCAAATTTTCAAAGTAATTACTCTATACTTCAAGGATACCTTTTTCTCCCATTTTCGTTTGACCTTTATCATCTCTAACTCCTTTTACAGCACTCTTTTCTCCATTCCTAAGCTTCTTCAATATTTTGCCACCTTCTTGATATTTATTTTCTGTATTCTTGTCAAAGTCCTCCCATGACTTTTGTTTAGCTAGTTTTACACACTGTTTAGCATTCTTGCATTTTTCTCTGTATTCTCTAAGAGCACAAGCTGACTTATTTGCAAGGAACTTTTGATATGCTTTCTTCTTTTCCTTCACTGCCTCTTTAACTTCCTGTGTCCACGATGGAGTTTTTCTATCTTTGCAGACAACTTCGCCACATGCCTCTCTAGCTGAATCAGTCAGGGTTTTCTTCAAGGCTTGCCACTGAATCTCTATGGTTTGGTTCCTGTTCTCAAACTCTTTCATTTTTTCTTCAATAATCTTTGTGTATTTTAGTCTACAGTTCACATCTGAGAGCTGCTAAACTTTTATTCACTTTTACACGTCATTCTTTTCAATATGAAATTCAATTTTATCCTGCTCAAGACTAAATAGTGATCACTTCCAATTTCAAATTCTCTGTACACTCTTGTGTCCTGCACTAGGGAGAAAACATCACTATCAACAATAACAGTCAATGAGACTTTTCTTATTCCTTGCCTCTTCTCTCCATGTGAATTCATGCACATTTTTATGTTGGAACGTGGTATTAGTAATAACCAGTCTATGTCCTGAGCAGAAATCCAACAGGTATTTGCCATTATTATTAGCTTTGCTCTTTTCTCCAAATTTTCCTAAAACATTTTTGTACGTCTGAGTACGTTGAGAAACCAACTAAACAACGCGAGTCTTTCATCGTCCCTCCCCAAAGAAGTTCAACAGCAAAAGTCGCACTAAGAAGATATTTGAAATTTAAAAAAATTAAAGAAATAGGTATGTTATTGGATTTTATACATATGCTTTTGTAAGGAGAAGGAAATCTTTTGTTTTATTATTTAATATTTTAAGATATCATATAATTTCATGTAACATGTCACTCCTGCGTTGTGTTTTACAAGTATGATAATGTGTTACTGTAAAAAAAAAAAAAAAAGTGCAGCTCCCTATATTTTTTTAACAGATATAATTTTAAAAATGGCCCTTCACTCCAAAAAGGTTGCCGATCCCTGTCCTAGACCATCCAACACTTTGTTACATTTTGTGAATTTGAAGAATTTGTTTATTAAACATAGAATGCTGTGTTGTACATAGTATTCTCTGCCTCCTTTGATGAATTCCAATTAATAAACCAGCAGCATTGAAGAATTACTATTGCACCATGTGTTTCTGATTATTTTACTGGTAATTGCACACTTACCATAAAATTAGTGTATGCAAAAATTTTTTGTACCAACTTATGCATTTTAGTTTTAAGCATGTTAATTGTTATCATATAGTTATGTTATAACATATACTGATTTCTCAATTACAACAGAAATGTCAGAATGGAATCCCATTCTAAATGGAGGACTAACTGTATTAAAATGCCATTGAATGGAATTTCTGTTAATGTGTTCTGTGATTTTTTTTTTTCCTTTTCTTTTATGACAATGTGACCATCCTGTTTATTTGAAGGCCTATAATGTCTTGACAAAACACCATATTTAGCACAATATTGGGCCTCCTGGATTACCTCAGATAATTGCTAATTAAATTTGTAATCTTTTGCATTCTTTTAATTTTTGATTTACTGTTACCAAGAGCTAAAATTATATATAATAGAAGCTGACACATTAAAATAGCAAGCAATTCTTAGAAGAATATTTGAGACAGAGAAATCTGGCTTTCTATGTAGTCTTCATGTTCAACTCCTTCCCCTCCCCAAAATATATTTTTTTCCCATTCATAGAAGTATTTTCATTTGCCTTTTTATCAATGGAGAAAAGTTGAAATGCTTTAAATAAGATTTACAGTTTTTAAATAATTTTCTTTTCTTTTTAGGTTGTAAATCGTACAGTAGCAGCTAGTAACAACCAGGCTTTTGGGAAAGTTGAAAAAACAGAAAGTTGTGTTATTTTATAACTAAATGCAGTTTGCTGTAACATTAAATCTGTTTTTAATATAAAAGTATTTATGGTTAATCAGATGCTGAACAAGTATCTCTACTTTTTTTACAAGTGTAATTAGGCATGTTGATTTGTAATGTTTACTCACCATTGCCTGTACTATGTTTGACAATCTATCTCAAAAAGGAAGACTGATGTTTCTCAGAGATAGATTTGATGTTAATTAGTACAACTTTGGATTAGTAAACAGTTATCTTCATGCATTGTTTTTGATGTTCTTTATCACGTAGGAAAGTATTATATTTAATTTATTTAAATTTATAAAATTTAACATAATTAACTGAAAATAGTTTATAATTACAAACAGTAAGTTCACAATAGGGAGGGTTTCATGTGGAAGTTCAACTAGTTTATAATTTTATGATACATGCTATGATATACTATACTGGATTCTGTTTGGCTTGCAAGGCTATTTGACTCTGTTTTCTGAATTCATTTTTAGTTAAAAGTTTTATATTCATAAAAAGGAAATAAAGTATGAAGTAAGAAATTGCTGAGTAGTATATTGTCAAGGAATCTAAAAATACTGTGTGGGCAATTCTGCATTTTATGATATGTATTTATTGGCAATCATCATACCATTTTTGAAAATTATATTTATTTGAATTTGAAAGATGCTTTATTCAAGGTTGGGGAAAGATTTGATTTTTATATAAAAATTATGGATTTATAAGCAGTTACAAGGTAATTTAATGGATAGAATTTGTATGATGAAAGCAGAATGCATAAATTTTCAGTGAAAATAATATGAATGGCTTATAGGTCTGCAGGATAAAGAGTATAACCCATGAAAAAGTTTAAATGGGTATTATTCTATAATAGTGATTTAGTCTCTGGGCTTAGTGATTTACATAGTTACAGTAATAAAAAAAATAGTAATATTAAAATTGTAGCCCACTAATGTGTTCATTGCTAAATAGCTTTCAATTTAATTCCTGCTCCATCCAGAATTGGCATCCTGTAACTGGCTAAGTGATTAGCATATCTACTCTCTGTTCAACAAACTGTTTGGTTTCAAATTCTGTGGGCATGGATATTTTGTGAATGTCTTTAGTTAAGTAATGAATTTCATCACTCAGTGAGAGATTAATTTATCTAAACCATCCAACCAACCAAAATATATACCATCTTGCTCATTGGATGCATGAAGTGGCTTGAAAGAAATAAGCTCTTGCTTAGTCTCTTGAGATTGGTTTTTCTGGATTATCTAATACTTAGTCCACTCGACCTTACATCTAATGTACAGCTGACTCATTGTAATAAACTACCGAGAAGTTCCAACCAAAATCCCATAGGTATAATACTGTGCTGAAAGAAATTTACTACAGCAAACTATTCGTTATAACAAACTCTTCCTGTGGTCTTTACAAGTTAGATGTAGTATAAGTTAAAGCCATTCATGGGTGGAATTTGCATTAAAAAAAAAATGCATCGTACAAGCATTATTTGCAAAGATTTGATGGGCACCCTTATTTTTTAGAAAAGATGCAGTGCCCATTGAATTTTTTGAAAATAATACTTATCAATGACTAACCAATTCTGTGTGCAGAATAAGACATAAAAAAGGGAAAAAAACCTTTGATTCCCTTACAAGGAGTAGGCAGGGCCATTTTATCTTATCTAACTTTTTTTTGGAGACTGAGAGAGCAGTTCGGTCTTCACTAGCGGCCAATTACTGTTACTAACAATACCTGGCATCTGGTGAAGAGAGGCAGCTGACAAGTGCCACAGGATAAAGATAGACCCCCTTTTATAATATTCATTTCAAATCTAGTTACTGACTCTAGTCAGTAACTAGATTTGAACCTTGGGTCTTCCTTTGGATGGTCAAGTGCTGTGGAGTGCAACTGCCACTTCCACTGAGCGACACAAGCTCAATAAGACATATATTGTGTATAGTACTGTTTAGAATTAACTTCCAGCAAGATGTTATCAAAGGCCGCCATGTAAGGATCAATATGAAACTTTGAATGAATTTCTTTTGGCGTTCAACCTTGTTTTATATGGCTGTCTGAAGCAAAAGTGTTGTCTGTATCCCTTGAAATGGATAAAATTGAGTATCATGCGGTTATAAAATTCTTTCTAAAAGAAGGTTGAACGCCAAAAGAAATTCATTAAAGTTTATGGGCACTCTTCTTCGTTTTTGACAATTAAGAAATGGGCTGATGATTTTAAGCTTGGCCGTACCAGCCTTGAAGATGATCCATGTGAAGGATGTCCAACAAGTGTAACAACACCAGAAATCAATGATCAAGTGCATGATATGGTATTGGATGACCAGCGAGCCAAAGTGCATGAAATTGCTGAGACTATAAGCATTTCAGAAGAACGTGTAGGATATATTTTGCAAATGAAAAAGTTTTGCACAAGATGGGTGTCACGCTTGCTCACAGCAGATCAAAAACGCACTCACATGAAAATCTCTGAACAGTGCTTGGAGTGTTTTTACAAGTCTAAAACTGATTTTGTGCGTCGATTTATTACTATGGATGAGACTTGGATTCACCATTACACACCAGAATCCAAACAGCAGTCAGACAGAAGCCTGTTGCTTACGCCAAAGAAGACAAAGTCAGTTCCATCAGGAGGAATGGTCATGGCATCGGTGTTTTGGGATGCGAAAGCATTTTGTTTATTAGTTATCTTGAAAAAGGTAAAACAATAACCAGGGAATATTATTCCGATTTTAAACTAAAGCTCTTCCTTGCTGGTCAGCCTTTTTCTTTAAATCAAGAGATGATTGCAGCTGTAGAGGGGTATTTTGCAGATCTTACTGAGAACCACTACAGGGACAGGATAATGGCGCTAGAGCATCGCTGGAATAAATGTATTAGTCTTAAGGGAGATCATGTTAAAATAATTTTGAAATTATAAATTCATTTTTTCATTGTTAGGCTGAGAACGTTTCAGACCACCCTTGTATTTAGAATGTAGTTTTCTTATACAGTGGTATTTTGCTAATCCGAACTAATAAAAACCATGCTCGTTTGGATTAGCAAATTTCTCCCCAAGAGGCAAAAATAAATAGCGTTTAAGACAAAAATCAGATTCTAATGGTACATCAATTTAATTTTGTAAATAAATTAACTGATAGAAAAAAGCTACTGTAATGTAAAAATTTTAAAATAATACAGTACACAAGTTTATTTTAGGAAAAATTTTAATTTATGTACCTGTATTGAGGATTCTGATTTATTAAAATTGCATAGTTCAGTATGTATGCACATCAGTTATATCAGTACGTAACTTAGTTTGCGTCAAAAATATCACTTTCTTGTTCACAACTCAAAAAAAGTTTCACAAAATAATGCACAAAAAAGTTTTTTTATTTCTTTGTAAAAAAAGTCACTGATTTTCTTTTGCTTCTTGGAAGCTAAACGTTTTTCAAATGCTTCTTTTCGGAGCTGCATTAGCAACAAAATTTTGTGGAATGGTGTATCATTCTGCTTAGCCCATTCTATACACATAACTGTCAGCTGCCTCTTGTTTTACTTTTTTTTTTCTTCGAGTTCGTCGTCTTCTAATTCATTCTGTAGCATCATATTTATAATTTCAGCATCTGATTTGATTTCGAATTCACTTTCGGTTCTACCTGAAAACCATTCAGTAACTGGATTTATATTTTTAACCAAATTATGCACGTTTTGAATTTCCTCTTTTTGTGTATATTTGTGATTCATGCCGACAATACAGTACGTACGGTACAGTATAGAAAAGCAAATGCGAACACACAATAAATCAGAATAGGCCTCCAGTATAACCGTACAATCAACAGTATGAAAAAAATACTGTACTGTAATAATAATAAAATAAAAATAATAGTACACAAAATAAGTAATAAATAAAACTTTTTTCTAAGTTAAGGGGATAGCCGTTTGGCTTTTCATCAAAACTTTTTTCTTTCAAACCGCAGTAGGATTACTGGAGGGGTTGGACTAAAGAGGGTTCGGATTAGTGGGATACCACTGTATTTCATTTCTCCTGGCATTTTCATCACATAAGATCAAAATGGAGGGCATGGTTAAATTAAGGGAAAAGAGAGAAGAAAATAAACCTGCTGTATATGCTGCTATAGATTGCATTTATTCACCTGATTTTAGTTATTTCTAGACTGTCTTGGTTGCTTAATAAAATAAATTAAGAAATAATGAAAAATTATATGTAGAAATGTGAGACAAGAACTGAAGAATGAAGGTTGGCTGCAATTTCAAAATGACTACTTTGTGCTGGCATTGTCTTGGTGTTGAGAATATAAATTTCCCTTTGAAATTCAAGCAGTGCCATATTAGCACAAATTATTAAAAATATCAAAGAAGCCACTTTAAATTGCATCCAACTTCCTGCATTATGCAGTACTTGGTTAACTGTTTTACAGATGAGATTATTATGTAGTACTTGGTTAACTATTATTAAACTACAATGACTAACCTAATTGACACTAGGCAAGGTATTATTAGATCAAAAAGCAAGAAGTTTAGTGGAAATCATGTGTTTAAGAAAAGCATGAGCTTTTAAAAAGCTTATTACATGATCCATGTTTTGATTGGAAATACTGTATTTATTCTGATTCTTACCAGAGTAAGATAATAATACTTTGGAATACATCAAAGCAGTTCACTGAAGTTCTGTTTGAATAATTCTAAAACTGATTTGTGGAATAAAGCAGTCTTGACTTGGAGGAAATAATATATAATTGTCAGTCCTCTGAACAAAGGATTATAAATATCTGTGTTAGGCTTAAGTGCTGGAAGGACATCACATGGAATTTAATGAAGTATTGACAGCACTAAGAAAGGATTAAAAATTAATTTTAATTCTTTCAGTATTTCATCTGTCACTGAGATATATTCAGGGAATACAAGTAATACTTGTAACACATTTTGGAATATATATATATTGTCATCTACATAAAGCAAAGATATTCCATAAAGTGTGATATTTCAATTCTAATATGATGTTTAAATCCACTGTCTTTCATAATGCAATCCATGCAGATGATGAATAAGAGTAGCAATAGATGGTTTATGTTAAACCATCCATCTTTCTATATCCTTCATTTCTAACTGTGAACTTAAAACTTAAATACAGACTATTGCTCTATATGATGCTTCATTTTTCCCATATAATTAGTGTTTTGAAGCACTTTTCTCTAGGCACCATGTTGAGTTGCTTTTTCAGAGTCCCATAACAGGTATTAATTTACTCTCAATATTTGACTGAGACAAGTCATCGAACTTGCCACATTGAAGCGATAGATGATATGAAATGTTATTTTAATAATTATTCAACATTTTAACAGTAATGGTATTTAAGGATATTAAATATATATACACAGGGTGTTCGGGATAAATTTGACATATTTATAATTAATTATATTTTTCCGTAAGTTACATGTATTAACACACACTTCTCTTCATTTAAAAGTTTGGACCCTTCTTCATTCATATACAAGATGTCAGAAAGGATGGATAGCTGGAACCCACCTGAATCATGGAAGAGAATAACTTGTATCATGATGATTCGTGCCCGCCATCAAAATAAGGATATTACGACTGCTGCCCAATGCTCCCTGAATACAGTAAAAACAATCAGGCATGAACTAGAGACTTGCAATGGTGACTACGAGGATGTAGCAAGAAGAAAGATCCCTAGCAGACGATCTAATTGCGTTCGTACAGCAGAATTCCTCGCAAATCTGCAGGAACAGGTGTTGAAGAACCCTGGCATTGGAATTCGGGCTTTGTTCGTGGAGTTGCTAACTGTAGTCAAGCCCTGGATAACAAGGGTAGCCAATGGTAGGCCGTATGTATGGCAGCAGGATTCGGCCCCTTGCCACACCTCTGGGAAAAGTCAAAAATGGTTGTCTGAAAATTTCTACGACTTCACCAGTCCAAATGTTTGGCCTCCAAACTCCCCAGACCTTAACCCCATGGATTATTTTGTATGGGGCGCAGTTGAAAAAGACACCAATCGCACTTCCAGTAATACAAAAGCCCAGTTAATGGATAAAATTAAAACAGTTTTTGCGGCCCTTCCCAGGGAGACTGTAGCATCAGCTTGTTCGAGGTTCCGAAGCAGAATTGAAGCTGTGATCGATGCTAATGGTGGTTATTTTGAGTAAATCTTGTTGATAGTATTGTAATTAACTCTGCCTGTAATGTTTTTTTGTCAATTCATTAAATTTAATAGATACAAAGAAGATTTTCTTTTTCCTTACGAAACTGTCAAATTTATCCCGAACACCCTGTATATTCATTTATATTTAATATAAAAGTATTGTTTGTAATTGCTAAAAGAAAGAGCCATAAGGCTTCTTTCGGCGATGTAAAATTACATAGGAAAAGTAATTTTACATCACCGAAATGAAGCCTTATGGTGCTTTCTTTTAGTAATTACTTTTATGCACTGACTGGGAGTTAATTTGCAAAAAATAATTTCTCTGACATTTTAATTTCCTTAGCACTGAATGAGAGTTTTTGTTCTCTTAAGGTTTCTACCTGGTCTCAGAGAATCAACCAGTTCAAAACAGTTGTCAGGCCAGTGAAACCTTTATCAAATGCAGTAATAAAAGTCGAATATATGGACATTTGGACAGCACCCATGTCTTTTAAGTAGTGCAAGCTAAGGCAACTCAGAGATACCAAGGATTGTGTTCTTGTAATCTCTGAAGTCAACTTATGAAACTTTCATAGTTTCTATAAACATTCAGCTTTGAAATAATGTTGGATTTAATATCAACTTTGCCTATGTAATTAAGTTTATATGTTGAAACTCACTATGATGTCAGAATTTTTACAAAGTGAAATTTTAGTGTTTCTGAAATTAAAGTTGTCTGTGTATATATTTTGGGGGAGAGTGATGTGAGAAAGCACTTGGACTATTTTGCTAATTTCCTAAGTAGGACATTCATTTCTATCAAAGTTGGGTATCTACTTTGATACTGAACGAACGAGGATGGGCTGGCAATTTTGGATTTAGCCGACCAAATTGTATTCTTATTGGTTAAACCAAAATAAAAAATGATGGTACAACATGACAAAATTTCATGCCGGCTGGGGCGTCGCCCGGTTAAACAAGGCCCCCCGTTGTTTTCACCAGGGAACCAGGGCAAACACAGCGAAGAATCAGCTACTGGAACAAAATCTGAAAACAAACCCCAACTCAACATCACCAGAGTTAAAGATCGGTACTATCAACATAAGAAGCCTGAATGGCAAAGAAATGGAGCTAGCTGAGGAATTAGATAAGTACCAGATCGACATAATAGGGGTGACAAACAAAAAAGACAAAAACTGGTGAGATCTTTCTGAGCAATAAATACAAAATGTTATATTCAGGCAATGACAATCAAGGAAAAGGAGTAGCCATAGTATTCAACACAAAATACGAGGCTAATCTTGAATGGCAGTCAGTCTCAAGTAGAGTAATGTGGGCAAATATGAGAATGGGGAACTGCACAATGAGACTTATTTGTGCTTATGGTCCCACAGAAGGTGCTACTAAGGTAGAAGTGGAGGAATTTTTTGAGGCTTTAGAAAAAGCAACTGACACAATGAAAAAGGAAAAGTTGGTCCTTGTTGGGGATCTAAATAGTAGAGTAGGAAATGATTGTGAGACATACAAAAATATTTTGGGAAAATTTGGAGAAAAGAGCAAAGCTAATAATAATGGCAAATATCTGTTGGATTTCTGCTCAGGACATGGACTGGTTATTACTAACACCATGTTCCAACATAAAAATGTGCACAAATTCACATGGAGAGAAGAGGCTAGGAATAAGAAAGGTCTCATTGACTATGTTATTGTTGATAGTGATGTTTTCTCCCTGGTGCAGGACACCAGAGTGTACAGAGGATTTGAAATTGGAAGTGATCACTATTTAGTCTTGAGCAGGATAAAATTGAATTTCATATTGAAAAGAATAACATGTAAGAAAGTTTTAAAGCGAATAAAAGTTGAGCAGCTCTCAGATGTGAACTGTAGACTAAAATACAGAAATATTATTGAAGAAAAAATGAAAGAGTTTGAGAACAGGAATCAAACCTTGGAGATTACGTGGCAAACTCTGAAGGAAACATTGATTGATTCTGCCAGAGAGGCATGTGGTGAGATTGTGTGCAAGGATAAAAAAATCGGAACTCCCTGGTAGATACAGGAAGTTAAAGAGGCAGTGAAGGAAAAGAAGAAAGCATATCAAAAGTTCCTGGCAAATAAGTCAGCTTTTACTCTTACAGAATACAGAGACAAATGTAAGAAAGCTAAACAGTGTGTAAAACTAGCTAAATAAAATTCATGGGAGGACTTTGACAAGAATATAGAAAATACATATCAAGAAGGTGGCAAAATATTCTGGAGGTTGTTGAAGAAGCTTAGGAATGGAGGAAAGAGTGCTGTAAAGGAATTAGAGATGATAAAGGTGAAATGAAAACAGGAGAAAAAGATATCCTTGAAGTATGGAGTAATTACTTTGAAAAACTGCTAAATGAAACAAGCAGTGATGACAGCACAGTGATAAAAAAACACTGACCAGGCATGCAGTCAGGAATACATATCCATACTTGAAGTAGAAAAAGCCATCAAAGGCTTGAAATGTGGAAAGGCAGCAGGAGTAGATGATATTCGACCAGAAATGCTGAAGTATGGTGGTATAAGAGGCTTACAGTGGCTGCACTGCATAGTTCAGAAAGCTTGGACAGAGGGACGAATTCCCGATGATTGGAGTAGAGCTCTCTTAGTACCCATATATAAAAAGGGAAATAAAACTGAATGTGAGAATTACAGAGGTATTTCCCTACTGAGTGTTCCTGGCAAGATCTATGCAAGTATACTTGAGAAACATTGTGGAAGAAAAGCTTGGTGAAGAACAAGCTGGATTCAGGCCAAATAGAGGCTGTCAGGATCAGATCTTCACTTTACGACAAATAGTCGAGAAAGCATGGGAATATAACAAAGATCTGTATTTAAGTTATGTCGATTTGGAAAAGGCATATGACAAGGTGCCAAGAGAGAAGCTATTCAATACGCTGCAGTTATATGGTGTCAATGGGGCATTATATCAAGCAATACTTCATCTTTATTTGAGTTGTGAGTCAGCAGTTAGAATTGAAGGAAGATGGTTAAATGTTAAATCTGGTGTGAGACAAGGATGTACATTATCCCCTCTGTTATTCATTATCTATATGGATCACATTATGAAGGAATGTGGTATTAAACCTGATATCAAAATTGGAGATGTTAATGTCAGCTCTTTTGCTTTATGCTGATGATGTTATACTTCTAAATAAATCCGCTACAAGTCTGCAAGATTCTCTGACTAAATTGAATAGCTGTTGTAATAGATATGGTATGGAGGTCAGCAATAAAAAGACAAAGACAATGAAAATAGGCAGAATCATTGAAAATGTCAACTGTGTTGTGAATGGAGAACCTGTGGAACAAGTAAAACATTTCAGCTACTTAGGCACAATTTTTACTGAAGATGATAAACTAAATATAGAAATAGACAACAGAATCAGCAAAGCTGGTATGGTGGGAAGTCAACTGAATAAATTCATATGGAATAAGAAAGAAATTAGTCGGAACACTAAATTAGCTGTATACAAGACTGTGTTCAAATCAATTTTAACTTATGGATCTGAGAGCTGGGTCAGAAGTAAATCACTTGACCAAAGACTAGAGACCGCAGATATGAGAGTCCTGAGAAAGATTAGAGGTGTGAACAGATGGCATCAATGGCAATATTATATTAAAAATGAGGATATTAAGAAAGAACTTGACATTGTCAGCATCCAGGAATGCGTTAGCAGAGCTAATCTCAGATGGTATGGTCACTTAAATAGAATGGGAGAGGAAAGATTAGCAAAACAAGTGTTCTCTGCCAGGTTGGCAGGAAAACGACCCAGAGGAAGACCAAGATATAGGTGGATTGATACGGTAGAAAGTGCCTTAGACGATAGAAATATAAGATCTGATAATGTTGGAGTCTTGACAAGTAACAGACTGATTTGGAGGAAAATTGTAGATAGGAAGTTAGTAATGATGTAATTTTTTCATGTAGTACTGTCATATCCTGTATACCCCTTGAGGGTACATGGCAGGAATTTGATGATGACATTCATTTCAGTTAAGGCATCTGTGTGCATCTTAGATGGAGAGTAAACTAATTTGTGTTAGCCTGTTCTATTTATTACTATGCTTTAAAAAAATAAAGTGCATCTAATTTATGTCTGTATACAAATGCTAGGAGTATAAGAAACGCAGGTAGAACTTGTTGCCTTGGTGAATACAGGTGTACTAACTGACATTGAGTATGTAAAGGGTGCAGTATTTTTAGGAAGGATAGCAAGATAGTAGGGGTTTGCTGCTAATGATATCAGGTGATCTGAGTCCAGTTAGGGTAGATAGCTACCCTAACTGGACTCAAATCATCTGATATCATGTTGATGAGTCTCAGTAAATAGCAGTATGGTAGCTGCTCTTCAAACATGACACCCAAACCAGATCAGTACTTAGGTCATCTGCAATTCGATGCCAGCACATCATACGTGAATTGTGTGGCATAGGAAGCAGTGGCTTCCTTTCATGCTCTATCAGTGCTTGCACTATCTACTTCTGCTAAATCCAGATTAGGTCCAGTTCCAGTCACACCAGTGGATTGTTGCAATTCAATCTGATAAAATTTGATCAAACATGTGAATTTGAATCCCACCTGACCATCTTAAGCATGTTAACTTAATTATGAGCTCTATTCACACATCTCCTGAACATGCTCAGGTTTAAGCATTACTGTTATAAATATCGTAGTAAAGATCAGTTTACTCAACTAGTCATTTGTAGATTTATTGGGTCATTCCATCAAGACTTCTCTCCTTGTTCTGTCATGCACATTGTTGTTAGAGAATCAGACAAGAAGATTTCCTAACAGTGCACACAGTGTAATTAAAGTGGAGTACACTCCTCCTCATAGCTCTAACAATGTCATCATTACAGAATTGTTTCCCTACATCCTGCATGTAGGTTTGCCATATGGGGCAATAAAGTCCACTTTAAATTTGGAACTCCTGTCAGAGCATCCACTGACTCATTCTCGATGCAGCTGGAATTCCCTCTTGGGGAAGGTTATGTATTACTTTAAAAAAAAAAAAAAAAAAAAAAAAAAAAAAAAAACTGGTTATAATGGAAGCCCTTATACAAAGAACCTTGATAAGGACTTTTCAGTTGAAGATAAGTTAATCAGTCTCATAAAGAAGTGGCATGGTTTTTCCTACTAGAAACTCAGATTTTTTATCTCAAAATAGGCAAAGTAGCCAATACATGTGCTAAAGAAACGCCAACTATTGACCTTCATAGCTGTAGTTGCTTTGTCCATAATTCCAAAACATTTTAAGGTGTTTCCCCTTAAACTCTGAAAAACATTTTGAAGCCAAAACCCAAATTACATTTTTCACATAATAATACATAGTAACAAACCATCTGGTATTATTGCAACCATTGGACACAAAACTCAAAATTATCTTGATAAATTTCTTTGCTAAGAGAACTGAATGCCATTATTCTTCACCAGCTCTTACCTAGAACCTGGGTAAATAACCCTTTACTATATCAAAAAAAATAAATAAATACTACATGCCTCAGGTGAATTTCTTGACACTGTCAAGGCTACCTATGTTGTTTATTATTATTATATGACACCTCCAGGGAGTGAAAAGACTATTGAGGAATGGTACCTACTGCACAGCTGTCTCCAACTACAATGAACCGCAACTACGTTTTCATCATCTACCCCCGACCACCACTACTAGTATTTTTACTGACAAGCGCAAACATTCATGCCCATGGTGAGATTCGAACTACACTAACCAATTTCTTATATGATTTCCACCATTTGTACCTATTCTTGGTGGAGAAGCATCCCAGCAATAATACTGATCTTTTTTTTTTTTTTTTTTTTAATCTTTGTTCCAAGCCACTGTTCACAGGATCCTGTTGCCATGTTTATCATTCAGTGTAATTTGTGGGCATCTGAAAGCATTTAATGGTATGCATGCACTAGTTTGACAAAACTGGCAGTCCTTAAAGACTGCCAGTTTTGAGCTAGGATCAATCAGTGGACTTGGTAATAAGTATATTTTCTCACGATCTAGAGCAGTGGTCTCCAAAGTGTGGTATGCATACCCCACAGGGTACGAGAGTGGATATGTGGGGGTACGTCAAAAAAAGTTTTATTTTATATTGATAGGAAAAAAATTAAGTAATTAAAGATAAAGAATATTACTTTCTTTCATCAATTAAACATATATTTAATATAAACAGAAACGTTATAAAGATCCTCTAAACTTAAATTTGCGAGTAGCGCACATTGGGCAACTTTGCACACATAATCGTCCGTGGCAAAGCTGTCATATTTTTTTAAAACTAGGAAGTAAATCTCTTACTTATCATTGCCATTGTAGAGCATCCTAATGTTGACAAGCCCAACTAGAGAAGGAAAATTGCTTAGTTATCCTGCTATCTACAGATGACACCACAGTTGTATTAATTATTTGACTATTAGTAGTAAGTTTAACGATTTTTTAGTATGTATTGTTTCTGTGCAATTCCAACGCCTTTTTGTGCTTACTTTTACGTTTACACTAGAAATAGTGAATTAATATTATCAAAATTGCTTAGATTTTTTAAGTGTTTGATATTATCAATAGTAAATGAATTATATTTAAATTTTACAAATTAACCCTCACAAAATGGATAAATAGTTAAAAAAAAATTTCCTCCAAAGAAACCACTAATTGATATATTTAAATTTTACAAATTAACCCTCACAAAATGGATAAATGGTTAAAAAAATTTCCTCTAAAGAAACCACTAATTGATAATTATGATAGTACTTCTACATCAGACAAACAAGGAAAAGATAGGATTGATTCTTCTATTCAAACAAGTTCATTATCAGTCAAATTAAGTGATAAAAACATTAATCTGAAATTTAACAAAACCTTGCCCAAGAAAGTTCGAAATTATCAAGAAGACTACTTGAAATGGGGATAACATTGACGATAGTCAACAATGAACCTCGTCCTACATGTGTGTTGTGTCATGAGACGCTATGTAATGGAAGTATGAAACCATTATTAGTAAGACACTTAAAAACTAAACATCCTGAACATGAACACATCTTTACAATTCTTTGAACAATGTTCGAAGACATGTAATTCTCAGTCCAACAACTTAAAAAAATTCACTAAAATTAACGATAAATATTTGGAGACATCTCTTGAGGTTGCATTCTTAATTGCAAAAGCCACACGCCATTGAGGAAACACTTGTACTTCCAACTGCCACAAAAATGGTAGAAATAATCCATGGAAAAGAATATGCAGATAAACTAAAATGTATTCCCTTATCAGCAAATACTATTGGTAGAAGTATAGAAATCATTGCAGATAATTTAAAGAAGCAACATATCGCAGTATCAGAAGCCATCAAATCAGAATTTCAAGAAATTATGAAAGAAATGCAAGGCCATATGTTTGTAATAAATATGTTTGTAAGCTGTTAATAATAAAAATAATGTGTAAAAATATCTAGCGTTTTTAATTATGTGATGATACAAGGCATATTTCCTCTTTATAATACTTATTACAATAGATTTTTGCTCAATCAATTGGGGGCATGCGCTATTTATTTTTTCTGTCTTGGGGGTATGCGATTAAAAAAGTTTGGAGACCACTGATCTAGAGAAAGGACTCAAAGCTCACTGCAGCTATAGATATCTCTGGCATTGAATTTGAAATTCTTTAGGAGTATGAATTTCCCTCAAAAGCCTCAGGCACGTATTGGAAATCTTAGATATCTGTTATCAGAAGTAAGAAACAGAACATCAGACTTGCACATAAACATGCCATTGTTTCTCACCACCCTTAACAGAAGGAAATGGTTCTTTCTTAACTTTTGAATAAATAAATTTATTTATTCAAAAGGATTTAGATTTGCAGGTTCCCTAAATTACTTATAACATGTTTGGGTGATATTCCTGTAGAAACTCCTATAATTCAGAACAGCTACTCTGAGCAGTTGCGGAGAGACTTTCATCCAGCAGTGAAATGATTCCGTTTTAAGTAGAAGACTGGGCAATATCCATTGCATGAAGATACCAATTGTGGCAACATTTCATAGATCTGTTATTTAAAATGAGATCACCTTGACATTTTACAGAGTAATATTGATATCAAGGTCCTTCTGCAGAAACATACACCTGTATCTGTCTGCTGGAATCATATTTAAAAGCACAAGAGGACCCTTCTTTACAACATTTTAATACAAATTGTATGCACATACTCCATAGATCTACTCCTGGAGAGTTCTTGTATACAAAGTTTGCTCACTTACCAAATACCATTCCAGTATGTCCAACATAACACCACTCTAGAGACAGTGATGATTTGCCTCAGTGGGATATCTAGCAGTTCTGAATCAACTCAGACACCTCAATAATTTTATGATGAATACAGTAAATAAATAAAATAATTTTATTTATTTGCCTATATATAGCCCTTTGGAAGTGACATTTAAATCCATGGTGCTAACCCTCCCCTCAGTTATGTTCCAAGTTTAGTTCTAGTTGCCAACTGGACTAACTTTTCTAATCCTTTCAGTCAATCTCTGGCACAGGCAAGAAACTATTTTGGACAATAATGTAATAATTATAAATACATTTTAATAAAATATATATTGGCTGGCCAATAAATATATATTATTAAAATAGTACAATTCAGGAGATAGCAAAAAAGTGTCTGTAATCCAGTCAAGAATGGTGATAATAAAATAAATAAATCAGCTAACGCCTTTTATTCCCTTATAGGAAGTAGGCGAGGCCTTTATACCCTATCTAGCTTTTGGAGACTGAGTGGGCAGTTCAATCTTCACTAATTATAGCAGCCACCGATGAAGAGACTGGCAAACAAGTGCTGCCATCTCTTGGCACCTAATCCTAATAAGATATGTTACTGTCTGGAATGAAATAATGTGGGTGCTTCGGTCGATTTTTTTTTTTGTTTACAGGATGAAAAACGCTCTTGCCTATACCAGAGATCGACTAACTCAGGAACCAGTGGAAGAAAGGCTTAGAAAAAGTTCCTCCAGTCAAGCACAGAAGATGTGCCACTCCCACTGAACTAAACAGGCCTACATGTTAAAAATAAAGTGAAAAAAAAAAAAAATAATAATTCACAAAGAGAAAACAGACAGTTTAAGTCTATTCATAACGAAATTTCTAACGTCTTGTTTCTAAAACATCCTTTATCATTTTATACCAAGAAGATGAATAAAGATTTAAAGTTGATTCTTTGAATGCTTTGAAAGAACAACTTAAGAGAAGAGATTTATCTTTGATAAGAGATGCTTTGTTAAAGATATATATATATATATATATACATATCCAGTGGCAGCTGGTGACAATAGAAACAGGTGGGGCCAGGGGTCAAAAACAACTTAATTTTTTTATATTTATATGGTGGGTTCTATTATTGATTTATAGTTATTTCTATTACAATAATGTTTAGTCAGAATCCACTGATGCATTGAGCTATTAATTTTTTTAAATTGTTAGGACGTACGGGCTCAACGTATTAATAACATGAAAACTCGAAAGATTTGCAGTTGCAGGCATAGCTCAATGAACTAGAGCAGTGAACCGGAAATCCAAAGATGCTGGTTCGACTCCAGCTGAGTATCCACAAGCTCTTGCCACCAAACAAAATACAATAAAAACAGAACAAAGATTTTTTTTCATAACTCCTTGTCAAACCAGGTTACATAAAATGTTCTTGTTTTTTTTACCATCTTGTTGAGTAATACACACATCTCTGGGTTGGTATACACCAAGTCTTTTGATTTCCAATGTTTCTTCTAGACTTAATAACGAGAAACGTTTTTCCAATAAACTATCGATTTTGTTCATAGTTAAAATGTATTGTTTATGGACGTAATAAAAATTTAAACTTTAAAATAAATTATAAAAATTGACAACAATAATTAAACACACTAAAAACAATAAAACATCAACAATGAGAATAAATAATAATACAATGAAAGAATTGCATACTATTTACATACAAACGCAGTGATTGGACCAGACTAAACGGGCCCCAAAATAAGCATTGTGCCTGGTAAACAAACACGATTGCTAGTGCATGTGCTTCACAATCAAAGTATCTTGCGCTATGTACGTACAGTGACTGGGCCAGACTAAACTGGCCCCAAGATAAGCGTTGCGCCCGGTAAACAAACACGATCGCTAGTGCACGTGCCTCACACATGACAAGAAATCATGACTTAGTGTGAGTGATGAAAAAAAATCTTTGTTCTGTTTTTATTGTATTTTGTTTGGTGGCGAGAGCTTGTGGACACTCAGCTGGAGTCGAACCAGCATCTTTGGATTTCCGGTCCACTGCTCTAGTTCATTGAGCTATGCCTGCAACTGTTACTATTACCATTCGCAAGCTGTGGCCCCCAGAGACCATACTAAATCGCATTATACAATATTGCCACAAAATACTACAGTAATTTTTTTATTAAACAATAAAATAAAACGAGTTGGAAATAGATCAAAAAATAATAATTACAAGAAACATTTTTTTAAAACTACAATTATTGCGCTAGTTATACAAATATAGGTGGGGCCCGGCCCCTATAGATGAGCCGCCACTGTACATATCCTATTCCTGTGTCCTCTGTTTTTGAGAGGGTTGCAACTAATTACTAGGAAGATATATAAAATAGGTGCAAGCTGGGGCCACATTTTAAAACCTTACTCCTCACAAACAACAATATAAAAAACAGCCCAGTTATAGTTACAAAATAAAACTTATTTTTAAATATTAAATTCATAATATAAAAAAACTAGAGGCGACTGAAAAATTTGTGCAGCAAAAAAGGGCCAAACATTGTAGGACAGTAAAGGAAATTCCATGTTACAATGTACACGTAAAGACAAGTGACACAAAGGTCACTCCACCAGTTAATCCGTTAGTGGCTCTAAAATCGTCCTTAGAATGTTGATGAAGTTTAGAATCATGAAAAATGTTGGGAATGGTCTGGCTATTTCATCCACCTCAGCCTGTAGAGAGGTTAAAAAAAATTATCTTCTAGGACGTTTGTGGAATACTAAGATACGTCATGAATGTCTAGGTGACTTCTCCAGTCAACTGTCGAAAACAGTTGTTTTGCAGCGAAGAATCACTTCCACTGTGTTTTGGAGACCACTGATGAACTCTTTAATGGCTGCACATAAAATTTTAAGCATATTGAACTTGAGACACTAGGTAATCGTATCATTGACATTAATGTCTTTAGAGGTGAAGCCAATGGCTTTTCATATTCCCCGCTATCTGTTACGGCTACAGTGAGGATAGAATTTTATGAGTAGTTTGTTCGCCCTAAATGAGCAGGAAGATTATGCATCGCTACAGAAAGTTAGAATGGCTTTGGTCTTTTATGTTTGAATATATCCGTTGGCTCGTAGGCTACAGCTTGCTGAACTAGATCATTGGGATGTATGGATGTCTTTAGGAAGAACTTTGCTGCTAAAGATTGTAGGAAAGAGAAGATTTATGGAATATTTGTGTCTCGATGAAGGATTATTTCTGACGAACCATGGGGCGTTCAGGATCATTTGCAAGCACTTGTTTTGTACACGTAGCAGTTTGATAATATTTATAGTGGTGTGGCTCCAGGCTGGAGAAGTGGAAGTAACTATAGGACGAATCATCAGCTGGTATAAAAGCAATTTTATTCTGATGTTTAGCTTGCTGTTTCTGTTAATTAAGGGGTAATTTCCATAATTGGCATCATCCATACATACACAGTATTCTTTCTACATCATCTTTTTTTTAGAAATCTCTTGCTAATAAAATGGTACATCCATGTCGCTCCTGCCCTATTTATTTTTCGAAATTCAGGGACATTCCTTCTTTAATATACTCCCCATCACCGCTTGGTTTTCCATGTTGGGCAATAACCTCAAAACTAGCCAAACTAAATTGGAAATAGGCCTACCTGAAATAAATTTCATAACTATCGAACTGTTTCTTTTCTTTTTGTCTTGCTCAGTCAACGAGAAATTAATTCTCTTTATTCTTGCTCGCTTTTATTGCTTAAGTTCTTATGAACAGTTTCAAAATGTCTTTACAGGAGAAGTCCTACAAACAACTGATTTGGAACATAAAATGCATAATAATACTTTATTCAGTGGCACACTCAGGATTTAATCTTGGGGGGGGGGACGAGTTGAGTAGACGATTTGAGAATACATACTATGCATTGCATACAACCTATGACTGAGCATCTGCAGCGATTGCCAATACATGATACCTGCTATCTCCTCTGACCTGGCTCAGGCAAACGAAGTAGCGCTCGGTCCACCCGAGCACTACTTCGTTCGCCTTAACGGCCACAATTCCCGAGAGCTGTAGGGTATTCCCACCTTATGTGACTGCTAATTCATAAGTAGTATAGAAATAGAAGACACAACATAAATAAAAAAAATGAATTTTAATTAGGAAAAAATTGTTGAAAAATTTTCCAATTTTTTTTTTATTCCTTTTCTTTAGGGGAAGGGCCCCTTTGACCCCCCCCTCCCTGGTTGCACCTTTATTATCTTTCTTAATCATGCCAAATTTTCAGTCCAGTATTCTTTAAATTCTCTAATATCCTCTTCATTTGAATGTCTTTGTTTCTTTGCTGGTGGTTTTGACCTTAAATTGACAATAAATACTTCCAATCCATATTTTAATGACTTACGATTTAATTAAATCCAAATCCACATATACACACACACACTTTAGAAAACTGATAAATTCTTTATGAAACACAAAAAAATATATAAAATGAGGTAAAGGAGTCAGGCTACATCTGGAAAAACAGAAAAAAACAAAAATTCTTAGTACACCCACTGTACAAATATGCTACAGGTTTATAAAAAAACTTTTGTGAGTGGTAGTCACATAAAAAAAAATAGTGATATTCTTGGACTTTGCAAGGGAATTTGATTGATCACGACAAGATAGGCTTGTGTATAAACTGAAGATGGGAATGAAAAACAATGGATTGGCTACACAGACAGATTATGCTCTGAATGACATCAGCCAGTTGTGTATGATGGGATAAGTATCTGAGTTCTGCTCTTGGGCTCTTACTGCTTAACTTACTTTTTAATGCTCTTTCATGTGGACTGACTGGAAATCTTCAGTTGTTTACTAATGATGCAAAGTTGGTGAGAATTATAAGGAAGCATTACTGATGTTAATTTCCTCCAAGCACATATGGTGAAGAACAAATAAGATAGAAGTAAAATGGCTGAATGATGAGATTAAGCATGAAATCTGGAAGAAAGCACTGTTAATAGTAGTAATAATCGGTGGCATGAAGAGCAGGCCAGGAAGGTGACATGAGATATTAGCCAATCAAGTCAAAAAAAATTTTAGTGAGCTCTTTTGATATGTGGCAAATAGGCGATTTCAAATGACTGGCAGGATCATATTGAGGAACGGTTTATCAGGGAGTAGACATTTTTTTCACTTAGTTATAAATTATATTAAACTTGCCAATAAATTACATTCCTGTTTAATCCTTATCCAAGTGTAAGCAAAGAAAGTTTGCATGCTAAATATCACAACTATGCTACTCGTGTATAGAGACTTTACATTAATTGTCTTAATATCCTACATTGCAGAGCACACATCCTTACAGGTATATATAGTGTTATGCATTATGGGAAGGTCTGCTACCTGGACCAGTTTTGACCTTTATTGAGGTACTGTTAAGATGCAGGGGGTACTTCTCTTCAATAGCTCTATTCGGCAACAGACAAAATCCTACAAGCAAGCAAAACCACTCCTCCCCAAAATCAAGCCCAAAGATGAACATTATTAAAATGTCATCAGTGGGAGCCAGATTCAAAAGAGATATTGTGGTTGAAGTAATGTGGAAGTCATATAATTCCTATAAACAAGTGTGAAAAGGTATAACACTTTATTATTAAAATACTCTGGATTAGAGCTAGTTGTAGAAAGCTTTCACTTGGTTATAAATTATATTAAACTTGTTAAGAAATTATATTCTGTTATGTTTAATCAATTTAATTAAATAAACAACTATCTCTAATCCAGAGTATTTAAATTTTTTAAATTAATAATAAGGTATTACACCTTGTCACTACTTGAATATGGTAATTATATGACTTCTGCATTCTGGGTTATACTGATGAAACCTCAATTAGGTAATTAACTCAGATAAGGCTAACCACCTGGGTATCAGTCATCTTTGTGCTTTAATTTCAATTGGTCTTTTGGTTGTTCATCTGTATGAGACTGGTGAAAAAGGAAAAATCAGAGCCTTTGGCTATATGATGATATAAAAGAGCTAAGGGCTTTTTCTCTATCTGTCCTTTCTTTTTTTCTAATACTATCAGGCTCTCCTGCAGCCCTATAGTAACTACTCTAGGCTGATGACAAACATCCCTTTACTTTTTCATCTCAAAAAAAAAAAAAAAAAAAAAGTTGAAACTGGCATGGTTAGTGGTCTTTACATTGTGGGATACTAAGGCAATTAATGTGAGGTCATTAGCCTGTATATACAAGTACCTTAGTCATGAAGATACTTCACATGAGAACTTTCTTTGCTTACATTTGGATCAAGGATTAAATAAGAATATAATTTCTTGGCAAGTCTAATATAGTTTATCAGGATATTTCATCCTTCTGATCATGAAAAGCTGGACTGTAGATGATGCAGAGAGCTTTGGAGTCACACACACATATATATATGTTAAAGATACCAAGCTATTTTAAACCTGGTTTTACTCCATATATAGTGAGAAGCAGGTTCTTTGCATGGAGAGTGGTTGTTGCGTGGAATGTATTGCCTGAAACACTTAAGACTTTTAGTTTGAACAAATAAATGCAAGGTGTTTGACTCTGGCTGCAGAGATATAATATATATATATATGTTTCCCTTGTATAAGGCCATGATCAGGTCCCATTAACTACTGTGTGTGGATTTGGTCACCTAGTTTCCTAAGAAGATGCAGATATATTAAAGAGTATATGTAGAAGATTCATTAAGTTGATTTCAGGTCTATGAGGAACAGACTGAGAGAATGCAACTTGCAGAGCCTGAACAGAATGAGACAGGATATTAAGAATACGTTGGTGAGAGGTTGTTACCAGATTAATGTGGAGAGATTTTTCATACAGTAGAGGAAGACAAGGGCAGAACAAGAGGCTATCCCCTGAAGTTGTATAAGGAGGGTGTAAGCAAGGGAGCGACAAGCAGGTCCTTTGAGTGGAACGTATTGCCTGAAAGACTTAAGACTTTTAGTTTGGACAAATGACTAGGGTTGTAGTTTTAATATTAATAAATGAGGTGTTGACTGTATTGGTGAAGCACTTCAGGAAGCAGATGAGATTTTTGATCTAGGGATGATGGTACAGTGGACTAAGGTCCAGAGGACATAATGCACGCACAGCAAAGACAGCACATCTTATTATTGCTATGATAAGAAGTACACTGACAAGTAGGGATAAGGAGGTAGTCGTGCCACTTCATAAGGCACTGATCAAACCACACATGGGCTACTGTGCTCAAATTTGGTCACTCACCTAGTTTTCACTGTGATGTAGAAACACGGGAGAGGGTCCAGAGATGTATAATCAAGATGCTGGAATATTGGTTATACAGAGAGGCCGAGAGAACATGGACTGCAGTGGATAGGATGTAATAGAGGTCTGCTGATTTAAACTCAAATAGATTAAGTATTACTGGATAGCTGTAACAGCTATCCAGTAAGAAGGCACCAGGAGGAGATGGAATACCTATTGAGTTATTCAAAGCCCTGGGAGAAGAGGCAGTTAAAATTTTAACAGCTCTATGTCAGTGAATTTGGATCACAACTAAATGGCCTAGGGCAGTGGTGGCGAACCTCTTTATGTTTGCGTGCCAAAAGTTTACAAATCAAGTTGCTGACGTGCCAGACACATCAGAAACTAATTAATTAATTAACATTAATTAATACAAAATTAATTGCAGAATTTTATTGAGAGAAGTTTAAAAATTAATATAGAATTTCATAATAATGAACACATAATTTGACATACATATTGTCGTATACAAATCAATATTAACCTATTATCAATATCAATATATCAATTTATTAATGAGATTTTTGCTGTTGTACATTAGTTGCCAAATGCTTTATATCAGGTTCATATTTTGTCACTTTTAGTAATACACATGCGGAACATTCATCAGTCATTCTATTTCTTAAACTGTCTTTTATAAAATTCATTTCAAAAAATAATCACTTACAAGCATATGTAGAGGAGAAAATTGATAATATAGCCATTGCTAGTTTTTTTAAACAACAAAAGGTTTCAGGAATGGCATTCCAAGTTCTCAATATTTCCTCTTCTGCATTCTTTTTAATTGCCCCCAATAATCAATCATTTTCCATTATTTCCAAGTCATTTCTCAAATCGACAAACTTTTGTTTCCCCTATAGAACTAGATTGAAAATCGATTAGTTGAATTTCTATATCTTCCAAATTCAGCCACTCGAAAATCTCCAAATTGAGTTTATCTGTTGATGTTGTGTCCAGATGCAAAATAAATTTTGATATCTCTGCAAATTGCCTGAACTGCGTAAATCTTGAAGAAAATTCGTTGATTATCGACTGAATAACTGTAGAAAACTCTTTTGTCACTTTAACTTGATCTGTTTTTTCATGGGATTCTAGATCTGCAAAGACTTTTTTTGTATTTGGAAAATATCGGAAGGTATTGAAAATGACGTCACAATTAAAAATTGGTAATTTAGCTTTGAATGCTTTGATTAAATCAAACATGACAATAATTGCCTTGTTAACACCTTGCAGTTTAACATTTATTTCATTTAAATGTAAACATAAATCATTAAAAAAACATTAATTTCGAAAGCCATTCGACATTCATTAATTGATTGTATTTTTCAATGATTTTCTCATTATGTAAAAAAAGTCTGACTTCATCTAAACACTCAACAAATCTTTGAAGAACTTTCCCACGACTTAACCACAGAACGTTGTTGTACATAAGTAAACCATTGTACCCCGAGTTTACCTCACTTAATAATTCTATAAATTTCCATTTATTTAAAGCACGTGCCGATATAAAATTGACTAATTTTGTTACAATGCTCATAATATCTTCCAGTGGCTTGAAACTAGCCTTTACGCATAAAACCTGCTGATGTATAATAAAATGACAACCCAGAACTGAATGTCCAATATATTTGGTAAATAAATTGACGAACCCATTTTCCTCTGCAGTCATACTGCGAGCACCATCAGTAGTTACTGATACAATTTTGGAGGGATCTATATCTTTTTCAGCAAGTGCATTTACAACTGCGTTGCAAATATCTATTCCTTTTGTTGTTGTTGCTAATGATGTTAAACTTATCAATTCTTCTTGGATGTTATTCCCAACACAATAATGCATAAAAATTGCTAAACGAGCTGATCCAGTTATGTCAGTACTCTCATCAAGAGTACTGACATAAATGTTGCACCAGAAACACAGTATCTAACTAAAATTATTGTCCAATTTTTCAATTACATGAAATAAGTGTTTGCTTGATTGCATTTGAAATTCTTGATGTCATTATGACAGATCACAGAGGCTAACTTCAAATGAAATTCTACCACGAATTGAAACATGGCATGTAATGTTTGTGTGAGTTCCCCTTCCAGCTCAAACGCAAACAAGGCAATAAAAACCAATCATGGGTTGAAACTTTGTGTGAGGTGAGCCCACCGGTAATGAGAAGTTCTGTCGGAATGATAAATGACACCTCGTCGTGAATGTCTTAAAACAAAGAAATATATAGTGAATGTTGTTATGACAGTTGCAGATGTTATGGAATTCAGTTGAAGAGAATTAGCATTTCAACTCAAAAATTGTTGGTTCCATTTGTCTTTGGGTCGCGTGATCTTTTGTTAATACCACACCAATCAAATTCATGTCTCCATAACTGCTCTCTCCTGTAAAATAAAATTTAACTTGTACGTATTTAACAATAAAAAAAAGGCTGAATAATTTATAAGCGTATAAAAGGATATCACATGTAAATCATTGATGTGCCAGCAAAATTCTCGGGTGTGCCATAAGTTCGTCACCACTGGCCTAGGGAATGGAAAAAATCTGTTTGTATACCTTTATTGAAGAAAGGAGATGCAAGAGTGTGAAAATTACAGAACTATAGCACAGATTTCTCATGTAAGTAAAGTCTTACTTAAGATCATTCAGAAAAGACTGGAACCATTCATGAAGAGAGAAATGCCAGATGAATAGGCAGAATTTCAAAAAGGCAGAGGAACAAGAGATCAAATCGCCAATGTGAGATGGATGATAGAAAGAGTACAGGAATATCAAAAGAATATCTAACTTTGTTTCCTTGACTATAAAGCAAGGCTTTTGACTCTGTAGATCATGTGAAACTATTTAATGTATTAAGAACAATGGGAGTACCAGAGCATTTCATTATCCTTCTAAGGAATCTTTATTATGAACAAGAAGCTACTGTCTGAACAGATCATGGAGAAACTGAGTATTTCACAATAGGTAAAGGGATGCGAAAAGGATGTAATTTATCTCCGTGCCTATTTAACTTGTTCAGCGAATACATTTTAAGAATAGCAGGGCTGGAGGAGTCTTCAGTTGGAATTAAAATTGGTGGAAGAAATATTAATAATTTGAGGTACGCAGATGATACCACTTTGCTAGCAGATGCAAAGAAGATTTCGAGGAACTTATTATGAAAGTTAAAGAAGAAAGTGCTAAATATGGTCTTAAACAACTTCAAAAGACAAAAGTTATGGCAACATATAATGATTTTGAAGTAGATGGGGATAAAATGGAAGGCAGCTAACAATTTTGTGCTCCTAGGATCCTGAATTGATCAAGATGGTTATTGTACTGAAGAAGTTAGAAGATTATTACTCGGAAAGAAAGCAATGACAAATTTAAGTAAGATCTTTAAAGAAAAAGATATTACCTCACAACAAAAATCAGAATCATGAAAGCAATGGTATTCCCTGTGGTACTGTATGGATGTGAAAGTTGGACCCTGAGAAAGAGTGAAAGAAAGAAGGAAGATAGATGCATTTGAATTATGGGTTTGGAGACGCTTACTAAGAACACCATGGACTGCAAAGCAAACCAATAAATCAGTGATAGACAGAATAAAGCCAGATTGCTCCCTCGAAGCTATGATCATCAAGCAAAAAATTGTCACACTCCGAATGTCCGAACATATTATATGAGCAAATAACAGTCTGGAGAAGATGAAGATGCTTGCTCAAGTTGATGGAAGCAGAAGAAGAGGAAGACCAAGAATTAGATGGGTGGATGGAGTTAAAGAAGCAACTGGAATGCGCTTGGAAATTCTGAAAGATATGGCCAGGGACAGATTTGAATGGAGAATGAATCACCAGGAGTCGAAAACGACTCAATGGAACATAACAACAACAAGACTAAGTATTGCTTCATATAATGTCCTATTTACATCATATAACTGAAGCCTTTGGAACAGCTTTTCTCTTGACACTTGTCATATGCCTTTTCCAAATCTACAAAACAAATATAAATGTACAATACTTAAATCCTTGTGATATTCCCATGATTTTTGAGCTATTTGTTTTAAAATGAAAATCAGATCCAGACTTCTGTTTAGCCTGAACCCAGCTTGTTCTTCTCTAAGGTTCTCTTCCACAATTTTTCTTAACTTTTTCTCAAGTATAATTGCATAAATCTTACTAGGAACAGTCACCAGGGAAATTCCTCTGTAATTCTCACATTGTTTTATTTCCCTTTTCATGGATGGGCTATGAGAGCTTCAATCATCTGGAATTCAACCATGTGATCAGGCCTTCTGAATTATGCAGTCGATCCATTTATTCATTAGACATCAACAGATGCTTGGTGATGAATCAATACACCGGTCCTTGCCAAATCCTGTTGTCTGCTTTTCTGGAGACTTCAACTCTCTGAAGATCAGTCACTCTACACTATTCATTTCAATAATGGACTACCTCTTTTCCAGGAGCTTCTGTAACACCATATCTCAAAAGCAGCTATCCTTTTCCTACCAGATTTCTTTAGGTTCCAAGTCTCTCACATCTATAAGTCACTGTTGGAAAAACAGCTGCATCCAAAATCCTCCACTGTTCCTATGAGGATTAGAGAAGAATTCTCCATGCTTGCTGCACAAGCTGATTACTTAAGAAAGAAGTAATATTTAATTGTTAATAAATGCATGCATTTATAAGCATTCCATTTAGGCTTGTATTTTTGTAGACATCTTAAGCTTGCACGGCAATAATCAAGCTTTCTGCGTTGTGTATCGAAGGCTGATGTCGGCTCATCTAGTCATAGCTACCTTGGCTTCCAGGTCCTCGCTACTGCACTGTGATTTCATGCACGTGCATAGCCATTTCCGCTCCCTTCACATCCTCTTAAACCCAAGGCGATACGCAGTCAAAGTAGCTCTAGCCAGTGAGCTTCAGCCAGCCTTTACAAGTGTGCACGTTGCTTGGGAAAATTAAATTGCAACCAACTTTTTATGACGATGTTATTGACCAGTTCATAAAGAAGAACCGTAGGGTAGAATTTGTATTCAAGTAGCTAAATTGAAAAAGACAGAATATCATTTGTAAAATAAATGTTCTATTTGTATGATTAAATGTACATAAATTTCTAAATATAGTTTTAAATGGTCAGTAATTCATTATTCTGCTAATCAGTCCTCTGATTAGCAGAATTCAATCACACATCTCACTACCTGAATGATAACAAGAGCAAGCCTGAATTTTAAGACCAGCATTCGCCCCTGATGGAGATAGAGCCATCCTTCCAGATTTTAGACAAATCTCTGATTAGCCATTCTTAATTTTCTTCTGAACAGCAATTCTTCACATTAATAATGGATCCTAAGTACAATTTGCTGACTTCCTCAATTCTTTCTGAATTTGAAATTTTTCTGAAATTCAGGAATTTCCCTGTCTGTATTTCCTTTGAGAACCATAAAATGTCTTGCTAGGATTGAGATGAAGTCCTGTTCTTAGTGATCTCATTAATTTTGTCAAGAATTTATCCAAGTTCTTCCTCATCATTACAAAAGTGTGCTGTATCACCAGTACACCTCAGATTACCAATCAATCTACCACCTATCCTAATTGCTGTCTTTAGCTCATCCAATGATACACTTATGATGTCCTCAGCATAGATACTAAACAGGTGAGGAGAAAGTAAGCACCATGCCTAACTTAATCCAACACCTGTTCTTACTGTGGTTTCTTGCTCATTGTACAAGTTGGCTATCAACCTGATAGTGTGTTGAGGGAAACTCATTATTTTTATTACTTCCCAGTTTCACTCAACACACTATCAATTTAAAACATAAATTGTCTATTACTAAAAGAAAGAGCCATCGACTTCATTTTGGTGATGTAAAATTATATAGGCAAAGTGAATATTAGATCCAACATTATTTCAAAGCGGAATATTTGTAGAAACTAGTTTCATAAGTTGGCCTGAGAGCTTACAAGCATACAATCCTCAGCATGTGTTACTTGACAAAAGTAGCTAAGGTGACTTGGGGGATGCCAAGGATTGTACTCTCGTAAGCTCTCAGGTCAACTTATGAAACTTTGATAGTTTCTACAAACATTCAGCTTTGAAATAATGTTGGATCTAATATCCACTTTGTCGATGTAATTATAAATTGTTTATTTCTGGAATTTTTCAGTTAACATCATTTTTGGACTGGGGTTAACCACAGAAAACTGAAACTGCAGATAACAAACCCACACATGGGGGGGGGGGGATACGGTACTTTTCTATGATCCAAGGAAACGTATCTGATCTCTGGTACCCATACCTTCCCTAAAACCTTCTTGTTCCTCAACTGTGCAGTGTAGCTATTGTAACATTTTATCCATTCTTCTATTTGAACAAGAAAGGTAGAATATCTTTATCTTGAGTTTTCATGTCATCTTTATCATCTCTAATTCCTTTTACAGTAGTCTTTCCTCCATTTCTAAGCTTTCTGAATATCCTCCAGAATATTTTACCACCTGTCTGGTATTTATTTTCTATGATCTTATCAAAGTCTTTCCATGACTTTTGCTTAGCTAATTTTAGTGTTTCATTTTCTTAGATTTTTCTGTATTTTCTAAGAACACAGGATGATTTATTTGCCACGAACTTTCAACATGCTTTCTTCTTTTTCCTGACTGCCTCTTTAACTTCCTGAACCCACAATGGAGTTCTGACTGTTGTCTTTGCAGAAAGGTTCGGTAGTGGTGAAGACAGAGTTGTGTAGTGGGTGTCCTCCCGTGATGAGTCTTCGGACTCCTTGGAGGTGTCACAAACAATAAATAAATAAATTAAGTGCCCTTCTTGGCTGAATCAGTCAATGTTGTCTTCAGGTTTTGATACTGAATCGCTAAGCTTTGGTTCTTGTTTTTTTTCTAACGCTTTCATTTTTTCTTGAATGTTTGAGAATTTGAGTTTATCTCACTTCTGAAAGTTGTTCAACTTTAATTCATTTTAAAACTTTCTTCTTACACATCCTTCTTTTCAATATGATATTTAATGCTAAATGGCAGTCACTTGCAATTTCATATCCTTTGTATACTCGTGTTATGAATCAGTGGAAAATATCACTATCAACAATAACAGTCAGTGAGATTTTTCTTATTCCTTGTGTCTTCTCTACATGTGAATTGTGTATCTATTTATATAATAATAATAATAATAATAATAATAATAATGTATTTCCTTTTACTCTGCTTTGTATAATTTTTAGAACTAATTTATGTTTGTGTGTGGCTTAATAAAGTTATTGATCTATAGGTTGCACTTCCTGAATACAGTGTTTGCTGGAACATAGTGTTAATACCACTAGTCTGTCTTGAACAAAATCCAGCAAGTAGTTACCATTATTATTAGTTTCATTCTTTTCTCCAAATTTTCTTATAATATGAATGTTTACCATCTCTGATTACTCAAAAATTCCTGTACTTCTTCCTTAGTAGAAACTTCAATTTTACCTTACCAAATATCAGAATGGGGACCTTATTCAGGTCTCCATTCTGATATTTGCACACACCATTCTAATTGATATTGCCTGCCATTTAAGAAGATTATCGTTATATTTAGTGTTGAATACTATAGCTAACTACTCCTTTTCCTTGACTGTTGTTGCTTGAATATAACATCTTGTATTTATTGCTTAGAAAGATCAAATCTATTTTTGTCGTTTTTGCTTCAGTAACACCTATTATGTCCAACTAGTACTTATCCAATTCTTCTGCTAATTCCACTTCTTTTCCATTCATGCTTATGCTGGTGGGCCAATCTTGAACTCTGCTGATGTTGAGTTCAGCTCGGATTTGTTGAAAATAAGTTTATATTTAAAAGGTTACCTGCAGTACAAGTTAGCAGCAGTGGGTAGGTTAAGGATATTTATTACCTTAACTGTAGCATATGTCTGAGCAGTTAGCCGAGTGGCTATGTGCTTCGAAACCATGTCTGGGAAAGGAGTGTCCTGGGTTCGATTTCCGTCGACAACTTAAGGATCTTTCTCAGACATAGTCAAGTTAGCCTGTCTTGGGTATGCACTGCAGGGTTTTCTCCCCAGTTTATCTGGGGTTTTTCCTCCTGCAAACAGGCCCCGTGAACACATGCAGCTACAGACATAGGACACACCGGGAGACATAGGGCTAGCCACCTTATCCCCAGGATGGGTATGGCTTAAAAAGACTAAAGATAGCTCTGTAACAGGCCACTAGGCCTAATACCTGAAGGGAAGAAGAACTGTAGCATATTTACTATTTTCAAACTTTACACCTGAGTAAACCACTACTGAATTAAACTGTAATACTGTACCATGTTAATACATACTAATCCTTACTGTCAATAGTTTAATGCAATAATTATTTTTACTGTGTAAGTAATGTTTTCAAATGTAATGTTCAACTGTATGCCAGGCATCAATCAATGATTGGTGTCATGGTTGGAGATATAAAATAAAGGTGTAATGTCTAGAAAATTGGTTAACAACCTATTCTGAAAAAAAAAAGTTCCACATTCAAATATCATCCATTCTTTAAAAAAGTTAAGATTTTTTTAATAACTTCTCACGAATAAAAACGTTTTAATATATATTTTTTCTTTTTCTGGAAAATTTTAATGGGAGCAGTTTCTGCAAATACATTCTAAAATAGGTTTGGAGAAAGAAAAAAAAAGTATTCAACTAGCAATTTTTATTGTGCAAATACTGTTCAGGTTAATGTTTTGAACAATTAAATGAAGACCAAGCATAGTGAAATAATGCTGTATATATGTATTGCTGGGAATCAAACTAGGTTAGTTTCAAAAATATATGTAAAATCGGTGTGTGACATCATACATGACTGTTACCTACAAAAATGAATTAAAGGAAATGCATTGTTTAAAACATCACTGTATACTCTTGGCAATTATAAATTATGTGACCAATAAATTTTATTAGCATAGAAACAACTAGACAAAACATACACCCAAAAACAATAAAAAAGTGAAAAACAAAATAAAAAAAGAACAACAACAAAAAGGATTTCTAAGGATGACTTTATAGTCTACAATATTTAATGAAAGGTCTGCATTTGAGTAATATTTACAAATTTGATGTTTATTTGCACACCAGGCACCAACTGTTCTTCATTAATTATACAGTATTATATGGCACCTCTAGTTGCAAATGTAATTCTGTTTTGTGCAACTACTTATACATTAGCCAAATTGTAGCCTGGTAAAAGTTCAATTCTGCAAATTTAAGCATGTTTAGGAACAATTATTTATGCAGAAAATGAGCAAACAATAAAAATGGCATGACAATTCAAAATTTTGGAGTAGATTAAGATTTATTTTCAATTATATTAAAAATTCTCAGGTATATTTAAATAAAACTATGTACAAAACAGTTCAAACTTCTGAGCACAATTCGTCTAACTTTTCCATGCTACAATTAGACAGTAAAATATGCAGTCTCAGAACCAAATATTTTTTACAAATGTTGTGAACCATTACTATTTACAGTTTTATTTAAAATGAGGTCTGCACAGAAATCATATTTCTAACTGAGTATTTTTAAAAGAAAAATTTCAAGCATACATTTCTAAACTGACTGGTCGCTGCCATCATAAACTCCAAACAAACATTTTAACTTGTGGCCTTCTTCTTCGTTTTTGTTAAAACATATTTAAACAACTCAAACGTTTGCCAAGCATGAATGTTTCAAAGCAGTACAGTAAGTATAAATTCCATTATGAGTAAAGCAATGCAAACTGCAAGGTTATTATTGTGCATAAGTTATTGTTTGCAAAGTACTTTATTAAAGATGCACTAGAAACTTGCACAAACTGGCTCACTTTGCAGCATCTCCTACTTTCTCTCTCTCTCTCTATCCAATAACATTTCATATAAAATATTTTTGTAACAGAGTATCACAACTATAATTAAAAAACTTAGGTCAATTATACACATTTCCTCCAGTCTCATTCATAAACAACAAGCATGGTGCTTAACAGTCTACTAACAGACAACACTATCAAAAGAAATGGCTGTACACATTTTTTTTTTTATACATGGCAATTATATCTAGTAAATAAGCAACCATCAGCTGTACAGATGTGGAACTTACCACTATGTCAGATATATATATCTACAGTACACAATTTATGATAAAATTCATTAACATACATATACAGTATATATATTTATATATTTATTTATTTATATATATATAAAGAATATTCTCTCTCATCAAGTCCAAGGCTCTAAAGCAACCTCATTCTCTCATTTACAGGCACATGGTACACTTTTCATCAAGCAACATGTATTGTTTACTCAATTTGCATTATTTTGTACAAATAATTATTACAAACTGATGTAAAGATATTACTTGTTGAATTGATCTATTTTTACTCTTTTTATAGGATTTCTTAGTGAATTTTGATTTTTTTAATCATATTTTTTATTTGTAAAAACCATTTATCCAAAGCATTAACTTTTTTAAATATGACAATTTTGCAATAAAAACTGGAGTCAATGCATTTTCATGGTAATAAAGTTCATTTAAATGAATGCATTTAATTAATCAACCAATAATTTTTTAATAAACGATGAAGGACAAGCATCATTCATACAGTATGATGCTATTTTCAAAATAAGTAAAGTAATAAAATAATAATTAAGTTTAAATCAAATTTCTAAGCTAAATTTCAAAAGATATGGTGGTATAATTATGGCAAAGGGCAGGATTATTTATGAAAGAATAGGAAATCATAACCATAGAGAATACACATAAGTAATAAATCTATAGGGTTAAAACAAAAATTTCATTATTCACAAGGTTATATATATATATATGACCCAATCCTGAAATGCTGTCACATTGTCTAATTTTTTTCAAAATATCTAGATTTTTCCAAATATAACTGTCAAATGCTTAAGCAGATTATAGATTTGGAGTTTGCACAAGTATAGTGTAATGTGAATACAAGTGGTTGAACAAATTTAAGTTTTTTTTTTTTGCATTACATTAGAGTTTTCATACTACATTCACACCTACAGAAATAGTATTACCTGTGATTCACAGGTCTGTCATTTAGATTTAGCTCTTTACATAATTTTTAAGTTGTTACATACATTACAAAAAACTGTCAGCATGGTTGATACACATTTTGTTAGTTATGAAACAGATGTCAGATGAGTCATCTATGATAAAGAACACACCCTGAGTGATTTATTAACAAGAGAGAGCATTTGTAGGTTAGTGTACAAAACAGGAGTATGAATGAAAAAAAAACAGTCTCTGACTGTAGGTAATCGAGATTTTTTCCAACTATAAATGTCAAATACTAAAGCAGACCAGACTATAAAGATTTGAAGCTCTGATGAATGGGGAGTCAAAAAATTCCAAGTGCATTAAAAACAAACTCAGGTGGTGACATGTGGCATTATGTATCTAATGATAAATCAAGCTGCCAGAACCAGGTAGCAGAGTATTTGAAGTGCTACTGAAAACCTATCTATCCCAATGGCTTTAACAGGCCTTTAAGGCCCACAACCTTCCAAGCATGCTTGGATTTCGTAACCGAAATACGAGGATAGAATGGTCACTCCTATGCCTCAAGGTATTCTTGGCTGTATCCATGTGTGTTCACGGGGCCGGTTTGCCTGCTTGCGGGATGAAAAACACCATGTTAGTATTTAAATGCACTAAAAATGCATTTAAATACTAACAACTGAAAACCAGTTGTTAGTATTTAAATGCATTTTTAGTGCTTTTCCCTGCATAAGATATGACAAGCAGATCATTTTAAATCCATTTTTTGATAATGCAGTTTAGTCCACAGCCCATATAAATCGTGCACATCGATATTATAATCAAATAGATAACTGAAGTGTTAAGGGATTTTCAATGAGCTAAACTGCTCATGGAATAGACTATATTGTCATGCTCATCAGCAAGATGGAAAATATAAATTTATAATGGTCTATCAGGATCATCATAGTAGATTTATCTACCTTAATCCACTAAAAACTAAACTGCAGCTGAAGTAGCATACTGCTGTTTTGCTTATTCAACCCTGCAAGACTTCAAGACTTTTGCAATTCATTAATATGCATGAAAACATATAAATTAATTAAAAGGTGCAGTTACCCAGTATTAAATATATTAGATAAAAACTGCATCGATGCAATATTAGGAAGATAATATGGTGATTATTTTGATGGAAGAAAATGAGTTTAAAAAATTAGTTGCATGGTTTATTTTTTAAACCATGCAGCTCTTGCTGGTTTGTAGTATTCATTCCAAATACTGGAGAATCATTAAATTCAAAAAGGGGTCCAGAAAATTCTGAGCAAAACTAACAATAAACTGTTATTGTTAGTTAACAATAAACTGGTCTTGTGCAATCACTTGCCAATGAGTGATACAATAAAGGCAGCGAAGAGACACTATCCCAAAATATTTGGAATTATTGAAAATATATTATGAGTTGTTCATATGAAGTGGAAACAAAATATTCTAGTCTCCTGTCGGTTTTAGAAGAAAACCAAATAAGTGAATTTGAAGAAACATTTGTGAAAGTAAGGAATGTCTGAGATGAGAGCAGCTGCAAGCAAATTTATGATTTGTTACTTATTAAAATTAACATTTTAAATACTACAGTTCTGAAATTTATTTCTCTCCTTTTTTAATTATTATTTAAGGAGTTTTAAAACCCAGGAATATATGCTGTCCAAAGTACATCACAATGAAATAACAAAACTTTCTTTGCATTCTACTTTTTAAGCTATGGCTGCTATAGTACACTGATTTTTAAGAGATTAAAACATGAGACTAATGAAATGCAAACAGGTTACTGGTTTTTACTCTCCTTTTCATATCCAAATGAAAGGTAGACCAAATAAAACAAAATAACCTCGTTGATTATCTAATTCATTCTTCTGTTATGAAACAACAGATTCGCCCTTTTTACTGTCTTCCAATTCCATATATAAATTCTGTATAGAATTGGGAGGTAATAAAGAAGGTCAAAAGGAGAAGATAAAACAGTATCAACAGAAGGAATAAGATGGAAACAGAACAAAAATTTCAGATTATAAATATATAACATATGGATAAGGTATAGAAGAAAATGCAAATAAAAGTAAAAAGGAGTCTACAGAATGAGAACAGCTGTTACTGCATAATCATTGAAGATGAAAAAAAGTTTATTTTTTTTAAAGCCTTTCTTGTCTTTTTTTTTTTTTTATTTACTTTGCTCAAACACTTGTGTGATATGCTCTACCTAAATTGTAAGTCCACAAATAACATTGAAATTTGACTACATTTCAGGATAGTTCCATAATATATATATAATTATTCAATTAGATATTCTTGAATATTTTATGGAATTTTATACTGTTGTTATTCATTTCAACACTAGCAACATAAAATCTATCAATCAGAGAAAACTAATTACTTTGCCTACGTTCCATTAGAATTTAATAAAACAATAAATCAATCAAAATCCTTTAGGATGCATTTTAATTTGTTTAGATCAATAATGTTAAATTCAATGTCTCAAAATGTGATATAATATAGATGTGTATGTATTTAAGCATGTGCATGTTTGTATAAATAGCACAGGCATTTTAAAAATTAAATCCTTGGTTATATCGCCAGAAAGTATATAATAACATTGATGATCACATTTAGTCTTTAAATTTCTTCAGAGATGAATTTCAGAAAAATGTTATTATAGTCATTCATGATATATTTGTGATGATGCTAACTTGTGATTTGGCAGAAGGGCCATAATTGGTGGTATGTGTGTGAATATAACTGTAACAGTTACATTCCAAGGAGGAGGGTGGATGCAGTGGGTCAGTAAGTTAAACAGCTATCATACAGACTGATGAAGTACAATTCATCATGTTTTAATGGTATTGCATAACACCAAAACAATAAATAACATATTTATCAACTGGCTACTATTTAGCTGTTTTTTTTTTTTTTTTTTTTTTTTTTTTTGTTAACCAGCATTTTCAGAGCATAACTACTTACCATGATACAGAAGTGACAATGAGTGCAGAAAGTAAATTCAAACTGCAACAGACAGAAGACCATAAGTCCTAACTTGGTGTCCTCTTAATGCTGCATAAATATATAAAAATTTTAGTTGTTGGGTTGGAGTTTTTTCTAATCCTATGTGAAGTGGTATCCAAAGCATGGCTTGCCAGTCTTGACCTACCATAATGATGGTAGTGAGTATATTTCTTGAGTTTTGTGAGACAGATGGTAACATATCTTCCTGATTATTCATAGTAAGCCAAGTTACAGTCACAAGACACTTCAGAATGTGATAAAAGATGTAGTCTGTCTTTTGGTGAACAGCTGGGTTGAATATGTGTGTGAAGGTTATATTTATTTAGCAATGTACCCTGGATATATGGGATATTTTGTCTTGTGTTAAGGAAGGGGATAAGTTGAGTATTTTATTTATTTCTAGTGTCTGTACTCAATACCTTTAAATAAACTTCTATTTATAAAGTAGAAAACACCAAATTAGGACTTTAAGTTTTTTTGTCCATTATAATTTGAACCATTTTCTATACTCATTGTTACTTGTTTATTATGACAAGTAGTTATTCTGAAGATGCTGGTTAAAAAAAAAGAAGTGAAATATTAGCCAGTTAATAAGAGTATCATATTGTTTTTGGTCATGTAATATTGTCAAAGCATGCTGAATAACTTCCAACATCTAAGTCTATCCACAAAATTAATGAAGTACAAATTTATTTTGTCATAAAATAGACAAGCCATGTAATTTAGTTTGGGAGAAGTGATGATGGTAAGTGTCTATTTGATTTCATACCATCATAGCAAATACATCATGAATAGTTTCTATACATAAGTAGAATCTTATTCACAATTTACAAATGAATTCATTTGGCTTATTTCATTCTGACATAATTACAGCACAAAAGGTAATCTTTTATTTCATGTCATAACTAAGAAAATAGTCTCTTTTTTGGTAATAAAATAAATTTGGATGTAAGAAAATGAGGCTGGTTCAGATAACAGACAGCATATTCAACAAATTTATTAAAAAAAAAACGGTCCTCAACTTCATAAAAGGAAAGGAAAGTTTTTTTTTTTTTTTAAACCTGAAAGTTCTCTGCATGCTAAAACCATACACTTGTGGCTATCAATATTTTGTTTTTCGAGCCAAGCACAAAACATTTATGAAGATAAGAGTGGTGAAGAAATACTTAATGAGAAAACATATTGACCACTTCACATTACATCAAAAGCAGAACAGTAAACACTTAATTGTCCGTTGACAACATACGTATATATACCATTTGAAAAATTAAATGGAACGCCTGTGCATTTGAATACCAACACAATTTATTGCTCTAAATGTTACAAAATAATAATAATAATAATAAAAACTCATATAAGCATCTAAAACTGCCACAAAAACATGTGATTAAGAAAATATTTTAGCCCTGCAAGTATGGAAACTGGATATTCAGTTATCACTTTAATGACAACCACTTTGTAGAAACCTAAGTATTTTTATTAATGCTAAATTTTTCTGCTAAGTAATAAATTTTGACATTCCTTTTAAATGTACAGTTATATTCCAAGATTTATCCTGTTTTAAAAAATAAAACAGAAAAAAAAAAGAAATATTTAAATTCCAAAAGAACTAATTACACATAGTTATAATTTATTTAACAGTCTATTCAAAATCCAGTAATCTGTACATAGCCACTCATATATACTTCAGTCCTCTAACCTATTAAACATGAAGTAGAGGTGCTCAAAATAAAACTATTAACAAAACACTACAGCTAAGATTTCCTAAGATAAGAGCATTAATATATAGTAATTACATCTTAGTTATTTCACATTATCAACACTACTTTATCACCCAGTATTCATACAGATATATCAGGACCTAATAACCAGCAAAATTTTGAAGACTAACTGAAGAAAGCTATGTATGTATATACACACATACATACTGCAAGTGCACTTCGGTATTTGAGTAGGATACTTTCAGTATTGAATGAAACTTTGAAAAGCTTAGTCTGCGACAACTTTGCTAGTTATTATTTTTTCTATTTTGCTTTTGTTTCCATCAAGTAAATATTTCAAGCCCTTCTGCACTACAGGCATTATCAGATTGTTTTATCATACCAGAAACACCAGGCTTCATTTTTTAAAGAGAGAAATTTTCAACAAGGTCAATTGCTTTAAAGAGAGCAAGCATTTTTATTAGTAATTGCACATGACTTTTTTCTTTATTAAGCATGATTTGCACGATTTCATTTATTCAATGAAATCATGCAAAATGATCACATCATCTTATATATATTTTTTAAATCTCTATAATATATTGGGAAGTTTATTTATTTACTTTGAATGTTAATTTTAATAAAATTATATAATTATAAGTTAGTTACTAGACATTTGATAAGACATGCATGTTAGATATAGTATAATTATACTATCACTTTAATCAAATATTTAAGATGAGGAAATTTAACATGGTAGGATATGACCATAACAGCTTTTTTATGCGAGCTGTCCATTAAAAACTGGAAACTATATCATATTTTTTGTATCATAGGTGGGCTAAGAGTTAGACAATTCAAAAACTTTGCTCTAGTGACCGAACATAGAACTGTTTAAAGTCATTCAGGCCAATAAGTTAAGTGGTGGTCCCATAATCCAATTTCAATATTTCTACAAGCAGTTTCAATTTAAAAGGTGGCATGTATATTGTAAACTTTACAGACAGGAATGTATAATACATCATAAATTTTAAAACATGTTTAATTGAAAGAAAAAGGTTCTTTTCTATACAGATTTTGATGTAAAATCAATATGTATGTCTGTGATTTGTTTACCATAAGTTTTTCTTTAAAAAAAAAAAAAAGTTACAGGAACTTTGATTTTCTATAAATTTTAATTTATTTTTTAAAATTACAACATAATGTTATTTTTTCCAAGGATCAAAGGTAAATAACCATGAGGAAACTAAAAATCATGAGAACATATGGCATAAGAAATTCCATTCTCATTTTTTTTCTGGTGCATCCCCAGAGATGATGGAATTACAGTCAGAAAAAGTATGGCTATGAAGCCAGCATTATTATACCTGTTAATTGTGTGTGTGTGTGTGTGTGTGTGTGTGTGTGTGTGTGTGTGTGTGTGTGTGTGTGTGTGTGTGTGTGTGTGTGTGCATGCGCGTGTGTGTGTGTGCATGCGCGTGTGTGTGTGTGCGTGTGTATTTTCTAGCTGATCTGCTTGTTCTGTGGGATGAAAAGCTCTACCATCTTATAACTAATTCACATTCAATCGAGAAAGTCCTTATTAAGGTTATTTGCATACAAGATTGGATTTGAGGCCAGGTTTTTCTACCAAAAAAAAAAAGCATCAGTGATATTGACCAAACTATGCAGACTCAAACTTAAGTGAGTATTCACTTGTATACTGAATGAATGGACTGTAATGCTACCTAGCCAACCAAATTATAATTCTGTATTGGCTAAAACCTTAACATGGATTATGATGGTCAAGAACCATACAAGTTAACTGGGGGCACATCAGCTAGTTAAATAACTGAGAAGGAAAATTCAGCTATGTGAACATCCTAAACAGAACTGAAAATATGCAGTAACAACATAGTGAAGCAACAGTAAAGTGGTGGGCTAGCAGAACTACAAAAATACCACACTGATATAAATGGTCTTATGAAGAAAGACAAAAATCCTTCTAAATCAGTGATTCTCAAAGGGTAATCTGGGAACTGGTCCAAAATCTAAATAACTGATATGCATTTACTACAGTTTCAGGTTCACGGGAAAGAAGAGATTTAAAAAAATAAAATTAAATTAAAAAAAAAAAGCCAAATGTACTGTTTCATAAGCAGACTAACTCCCATGTGTGCAACATGAGTCACCTGCATAACTTTTTATTTATAAAGAAATGTATATTAGAATATTTCAAATAAATATGTTTTCTTGTATATAATATGAAAATGCTTATGCTTTTGTTTTAAACATGATATAATATTTACTAATAATATATGTAAAGTAAAAGGAGTCAGTTTAAAAATTTATAAGTACAAACCAATCAGGTTGAAGCATGTGAAACTTTCACAACTTACAACTGTGAAATTTAATGCCTTAATTGCTTCACTGAATATTGCAGTTTACCCCCCCACCACCACCACCAGTAGTTACTGGAGTAGGTCTTTAAACCTAAAAAAAAAAATAAAGAACTACTCACTCTTTTCTAAATAATACCTATATGATGTTTCATTAATGGAGAGAGTAATTATATTTACTAACGAATATGAAGACAAACTTCTTGAATGGGAGACAGTTTGGAGATGTGACCTATTTGTGCGTGTTCTCAAATGAAAGCATAAGGAATGATGGAAGGGGTGGGGATAATTCTTTGAAAAAAAAAAAAAACCTAATATAAAATAAATAGGAAAACTGATCCATTCGGAAATCTGTATGGCAGAGAATTTCAGAAATGAATAATAAAATTTAGAAATGGTTTGAGAAAAGATCAGAGGTAATAATAATATTAGTAATAATTCCAATGGATTTCTACACTGAATACACATTAACATTAATGCTCCGAAGAACACATTAGCAAATTAAGAAGGAAGAATGCAGTCAAGTCTACAAAGACAGAAAATAAGAAAATATGATGAAAAAAGTTTGTATATACATCACATCACCCACCTCTAAACACATACCATAAAAAAGGTGTGCAGAAACTTGTGCAACTGCTCTTGACATACCAGGGGATCTGATTGGGTCTGTCATCTTACTATCTGTCTTCCCCCTCTATAACAAAGTAGCCAAATTTTCTTATCAATGCAGGAGTATCTCAAAGGGGTGGTCCTGTTCTTTTGACTAACTTCTTCTTCCACCTACACATAAATGACCTTTCACTCACCTCAAATCCTATGAATAGGATTTGAGATGAGTGAAATTCTTGAAAAAAAAAAAACTATTAAATGATATAGCAATGATAAAACAAGAAGAAAATATCTGTAAAGAAGATAAATGATATTTAACCTGAAATGCTTAAATATGGAAGTATAAAATTTTACAGAGGATAAACTGTATAATTCAGAATGCATAACAGGTGTAAAATTCCAGATAAAGCTAAGCCCTTTATAGCTATCCGTAAAAAATGAAATACAACTAAATGTAAAGTAATACTCATTACTGAGAAAGTGTCTCAGTTTATGCTATTTTTTTTTTATGATATGTCAGAGAAACTAAGGCTATGAAGTGTTGTGTGATATCTGTAACTTATGTGTGTTCTCTGGCCTGTTTGTCTGTTTTTTACAGGAGTAAAAACACAAGTTTTTGCAAGAGAAAATCCTAATGCTTCTGTATATATGGGACTGGCTAACCCACCCTTCTGTTGAAAAGGCCTTATAAAGGTTTCTCAACATCTTACATGAGATTCAAACCTAGGTCTTTCCAATCGAAGAACAGTTCTAACTGCCTTTTGATTTTATGGAGATGTCACTAAGTGTATTTAAGATTTATCCAATTATACTTGAGAAGAGATAATTAAATGTTACTCAACATGAACTTGAACATGGTTTGTGGTGGAAGAACAAGTGGAGTTCAGGGAAAACTGAGGTTTTCAAGACCAAATTTTTACTGTAAGACTATTGAGAAAGCATAGGAATATAATATAAGAATTTTTTTTTTAAATTTTAAGGAAACTGGTCAAAGCACTAAAGCTATATGCTGGGTGATACATAATTTATATCTGCACTGAAGTCAGCAGTTAGAATTAAAGGATGCAAAGGAGAGGACAAGTGATATTAAATCAGATGTAAGGCATGGTTGTATATTATCACCATTGTTATTAATATGTATAAACCATTTATGTATTAAGGAAATATGGTATTAGAATTCACAACAAAATAGAGGTTATTAAATTTCCTTTCTTACTCTATGTGGAGGTCATCATCTTAAAAAAATATGCTATAAGTCTTTAAAATCTCATTAGCCAAATAAATTACTGTAATACATTTGATATGTAATTCAGTAATAAAAAAGAACCAAAAATATACAAAAATTAAAAACCAATATACAAACTAAAAAATGCACTCTAAATAGTGAACCGATAGAAACAAGTTAACATTTTAATATTATTTTAATAAAAAGCATACTTATGCATGCTTTTTATTGGAGAGAGTAAAAATTAAGTATAGAAATATACAAAGAATAAATAAAGGTATTGTACTGGACAGTTAGGGAAATAAATTTATAACAAACAAACAGATAACAAAAACTGAAGACTTCCTTAGATAGTATCAATGGAAGAGCAATCATAAAAATGTATACAAATATCAGAAAGTTCTTATAGCAAGATCATGTTCTAGACAGATTGATACAGTTAAAACTGCCATAAAAGAAGGATTAAATTTGACTTCCAAGCAGAAAAAACTATTGACATGAAAATAGTGATGAAATCTTCTAGTGAACTAACCTAATATTCTCTACTATTTAAGGGCTTTTCAGGAAATCTCTCTCTCTCTCACACACACACACACACACACACACACACACACACACACACACACACACACACACACACACACACACACACACAGTCCACCTTAGAAACCTGACAAAAACAAAACAAATTTTGCATTTCAATTAAAAAAATGCATTTCTGAATTAATAATTCAGAATTGCATTTTTTATTTAGCCTCGAACGAATTTAATGTGACTAGTAAAAATCCTCTTAAGTGTTTGCAAGAATCAGATTATATGATAAGGTAGTCCAAAATATTTATTAATTAAGTGATATTATCTTAGATGAAAGGCAAATATTTCTATACATATTACCAGTTTCTTGAATTTAAAGTTTTCAACTTTTACTAAGTAATTCATATTTCTTTCATTCCATGTAAGTTTCCAAAAAACAGAACATTTCAGCTACTCTAAGGTAACTCAATCAGCATCATAATTATGTTGGAATATATAATTACCAGGACAATCACAAGATGAAGGATGGATATATTTACTCTTTCTATCAATAATGGTAAATTAATGCCTCAAAAATGTTGTAGAACTGTTTTTCATAAAAATACAAGTGAATGGCTTATGGCATGAAAGTGAGAGAGAGAGAGAGAGCATATGTCAGAAATGTTTCATGAGCAAGTGCAAGAAATGCAAGATGTGGCAAGATCTGGAGAAAGAGGTGACAAATGTTAATCATAAAAGGTGCGAAAATGAGTGTTGTAGATAATGTAGTCAAGGATGTGAGTAACAGTGAAAGAAGTAGTTCACGGTAATGTGAATGACAAGGTGGCAGTGAGGAGTGAAACCATGCTGCTATGCATAAGCACAGAATCCTTCATAGACCAAAATGTGAGCTGGAGTGAAGTGAGATGTCTTTGCTATCTAACACAGCAGAGGAAAATAAAAGAGTGAGTGGGAAGAATATGAAAGAGTGAGAAATGAGGAGTAAGGGGAGAGTATTGTATTCTAAGATAAGAAGTGTGCTTGATGAGAACATGATGAAAGAATGTTTCCTGAGTGCAAAGGATCAAGGATACCAATGAAGCTATTAGTATGCAGAAAGAAGTAAAAAAGTTGATTGTTTTGGCAATCAACTTTTTTAATGTTGATTTGAAAGGGGAGAAATATGCATTGGAAGAAGATTCGAAAGAATTGCTGGAATAAGTGAAAAAGAAGAGTAAGAGAGTAACAATTGTGAGTCTGCTGCCCATGATAGGACTGAATTGAAAAGGTCATGACTGTGAATGAGATGTTTGTACAGGAGGAATGGTGTGCAGTTTAGAGATGTATGGAGTGAATTTGATGGATGAAAGGACTTGTATAAAACTGAACACTCAGGATCAGGAGGATAAACAAAGTGGGAATTAAATGGATAAGTAGCAATATAAATAAGGAGCTACAGAAAAAAATTAAAATAAAATAAAATATCGAGGAAAGAATAAAAAGTGATGAACAATACAAAACAGCACGAGTAAGAAAGGAGACTAGCATAGTGAAGAGGAATAAATTAGATTATGAGAGCAAATTAGCTAAGCAAGCCAAACAAAATTCTAGAACTTTAATCAATGCCAAATGTAGGAAAGTGGTAGAAGCAGAAGACATGATAGAGTTACTAAGTGATCACTTTGCAAGGGTGTATCATCCTGATGGAGAAACAGCAATTGCCAACATGATGGAGACTGATGTGAGAATTGAGGTAGAACTGGAGGTGCTCAGCATATTGAAAAATATCAATGCAAATACAGCACTAAGAGTGGATAGCATATCAGCCTGTGTGTTATTGAGCATATGCAAGAGAAACAGCATGCTGCTGACCAAGTTGTTTCATCTCTCTCCCACTCTGGGAATGTTCCAAAGGAGTGGAAAGAGAGTAAGATAGTCCATTATGTAAAGGACTCTCCAAGATAGAAGCAGCAAATTGCAGACTAATTAGTATCTCTGGAATGGTTAAGGTATTATAAAATTATGTTAAGGGTAGAATTTAGGTCTTGTCTTAATAAGAACTGAATTGGATAAGGGAACTGGCTATATCATGATACTACTGAACTTTGCAAAAGGCATTTGACAGAAAACTGCATAGAAAACTATTACATAAACTGGAACTAATGGGAATGCATATGAAGTTGGTGGAATGGCTGACAGACAGACACCAGAGGATAGAATATGGAATTGAATCCAGGAGAATGAGAGTGTCTAGTGGAGTATATCAGGCTCTGTACTAGAACCACTACTATTTAATTTGTATATCAATGATGGAGAGAATTCTTTTACAGGGAGCATTCAAAACTGATGATGCAAAACTGGCGAGGGCAATAAAGGTGATACAGATATCCTATATGATGATTTAAATAATTAGCAGTGTGGATCACTGTAACAACCAAACTGATAAGGCTGTGGAGAGTTATAATGGACAGAAGTTAAAGTTCAGTTGGCATATTGCAAAAGTTGGCTAAATAGCTTAAAGCAGTGGTCTCAAACTGATGGCCCAAGGGCCACATCAGGCTCCAGAAGCAATTTTACATGGCCCGCAAATACGTTTCAATTATGTATTTATTGTAAATACGGTGCTTATAGTTTTAGAGACATAGAGATATGGACTGAGCTTATGTGCACATAAGCTCAGTCCATATCTACAATTTACAATCAGTAAATTTAGTTCGCTAGCCAACAGTTGGTGACGCTTCAGTATTCTGGTGTTTCCGATGTACAGCTGCGCAGTTCATATTGCAATATAGATGGAGACAAACTAACCTACGGCTTATAAAACATGTTTATTTGTGCTTGTTGTTAGATCTACATTATATCAATACCTAACATTTAGAACTGTGCATAACTTTTCAGTGTTGCTTTCATACGAAAATTCATCTTGTTGAATTAAAGTTGTAAATAAAATTATAATAGTGATTTTAAATTAAGAGATTAAACTGCAAGCCATGTCTCTAACAAAGAGTAAAAGAAAAGTGGACGAAGGAGTAAGTATTTTTTTTTCAAGTTAATGGGAAATTATGTACTTTTGTGGTGTTGTGCGCAATAAAATTGTATGTTTTATTTGTAATAAGGGAATATCAGTTCCAAAAGAATACAATTTACGTCGCCATTACGAAACGAATCATGAAGAAAAATTTGAAATGTTGGAAGGCAAATTGAGGGAAGAAAAGTTACAGTTTCTGAAATCTGGCTTACGACGACAACAAAATTTTTTTACTGAAGCAAATAAATCCAGTGAAGCAACAGTTCACGCAAGTTTTGCTCTTGCACACATCATTGCAAAACAATCAAAACCATTTACTGATGACGAATTCCTTAAAGATTGTTCGATTAAGTCTGCTGAACTTCTTTGTCCTGATAATAAACAACAATTTTTTAAAAATATTAGTTTGTCAGCGAACACAGTAGCGGAACGTATTAACGAAATCGCTAGTGATTTACGATGTCAGTTAAAAGAAAAAAGTATAGATTTTGCAGCATTCTCAATAGCAGCTGATGAGAGTACTGACATCACAGATATAGCACAACTTGCCGTTTTCGTACGAGGTGTTACTGATGAATTTGAAGTAACTGAAAAATTATTGGAAATAATTCCTATGAAAGGAAAAACTGGTGCACAGGATATTTTTTCTGAAATAAAAACTGTAATAGATAAATATAAATTAAGTTGGGATAAAATGGTTGGATTTGCAAGTGATGGTGCAGCTGCTATAGTTGGTAAAAAAAATGGAGTAGCAGTAAAATTAAGAAATATAGTGAAAGAAGAAAAATTTCAGAATAAATTTTGCACTATACATTGCATTATTCATCAAGAAGCACTTTGTGCCAAAAGTTTGCAGATGAATTATGTTATGGAAACAGTAACTAAAACAGTAAACTTTATCCGTGGACGAGCTCCAAATCATCGAGAATTTGTTGCATTGCTTGAAGAAATTGAAAGTGAGTATCTTTACTTTCAATTAAAGTAAAGATACTCTATATCTTTATAGAGTATCTTTACTTTATAAAGATATAGTAAATTTATCTTTATCTTTACTTTATAAAGATAAAGATATAAGAAGAAATGATTTATTATAATGAGGTGAGGTGGTTAAGTCGAGGAGCTGTATTAAAGCGGCTTTTTGATTTAATAAATGAAATCAAAATTTTCATGACGCAAAAAAATAAAACCATCGAAGAGCTACGTAACGATACATGGATAACAGATTTTGCATTTCTTGTTGACTTAACTGGCCATTTAAATATTCTCAATAAAGAACTGCAAGGAAAGAATAACTTATCATTGACATGTATGCTTGTATTAAAGCTTTTAAAGTTAAATTGCAATTATGGGAAACACAACTGGAATCAAAAAATTTCATACATTTCCTACACCTTAAATCCTGCCCTATTATTTTAAATGAAAAATCTCAAGAATATGCAAGAAAAATAGCATTATTACGACAAGCATATGAAGAAAGATTTAAAGATTTTAATGATTTGAAGTCCGATTTTACATTATTTTCATTACCATTAAAAACGAACGTGAATAATGCACCAGAAAATCTACAAATGGAGCTAATTAATTTACAGTGTGATATAAATCTTATTCAAAGATTTGAAGATACAGATTTGATTAACTTTTATTCGTACTTGTCAAAAGATAAATACCCTCAGTTACGAATTTTTGCAAGAAGAATAATCGCTTTGTTTGGAGTACAATTATATGCGAACAGTTTTTTTTGCAGCTGAAAATTAATAAGTCTAAGAAAAGAACCCGATTGACCGATGAGCATTACAATCTGTGATGAAGACAGTTTCTAGTAATTTTTCTTCGAGGCTACAAATTTTATCAGAATCGAAACACCATCAAGTATCAAGTTGCAGTAAGAAATAAAGAAGTTTATAATTATTTACATACAAACATATCAATTTTTTCTGTATGTGTCAAAGAAAAATTTAATAAATAAAAGAAAGAGAATAGGTTGTCATTATTTATTCTCAAGTTATAAAGGTTATAAAAGGGTTTCATAATTATAAAGGGGTAGTATCCATACATTAGGGATAAGTACGGTTCAATATATATATATTCACTCTCATTTTGTTAAAAAAAAAAATTCCAGCCCATCAGCTGCTTTCACATCATGCATTCGGCCCGCATGCAATTTGAGTTTGAGACCACTGGCTTAAAGGATTGTTTGGTTGTTGAAGAACATACTGATAAGTAGAGAAAGGGACGTTATTATCCCTCTTTATAAGGCTCTAATATGGCTGTACCTTGTGCAGCTGAATTTCTTGGAGATGAGGTGGTGGTGGTGGAGAGAATCTAGATAGATATGAGTGAATGCATTACTGAAATGTGATGTTGAAAGAGATAAGCTGACCAAATCTTTGAGATATTAAGATTGTTCTTATTCAAAATGGGATGTATGATTATTTCTGTTGCTTCTCTAAATCTTCTTTCATACATGTCTTATTTAATTTAACTCCAATTCAGGGAATATCTTTTATATGCCCAGAATGTGCTGTAGTTAAAGATATTCTCAATTCCTTCTGATGTAACCTTGACATAAGGAAGAATGATGAAAGTTTTGTAATCTCGATTGTGTATCTTGCTATGTGGTGGAATGGATGATGGTTCAGTGGGAGGATTTTCTGTAACTGCTCTTAATATTTCTCCCAGATGGTATTTCATGCCCAAAGGGTTGTTTGTTTCAGAGGAGAATATAGCCCAGCTAAGGACTCTGTAAGATCTCTGATGATTCTCCTCAGTTTTTGGAGTAGATGCAATTGGGTGGCTTGATGGAGCTAGATGAATATTAGATGAAAAAGGAGCCAGACGAATATTAGGGATGTCTAAAATGGAAAAGTTTTCCATTTAGAGAGTGAAATGTATGCTTATGTGGGTTGAAGAGCATGTCTTAGTTTTGTGGAGAATAATAAGACATTCCAGAAATAAAGTGAGCATTATGCACAAGGATTTTTCATTAGAAATAAACTGAGCAGTAATATTAACTCTGACAGCATTTCATATCCATTGGGATAATATGGTCCATTTTAGTGATTTGCAAATAATGTGTGTAACGTATTTGATTCTTTCATGTAAAATAATATAAAATATCAGTGCAGTTTCATACCATATAAATGAATAAAATTCAATTACTGACAGTTTTTACATGAAGTGAAAAACTGTTATGTGGAATGCAGCCTTTTTTTGTTTTGTTTTATTTGCATTGCATAACCTTGTGAGCATATTTAAACAAACAAATAAAACAAATGAGATGTGAGTGTTTAGGCTGTTTCCTTACTGTGAAAAAGTACTTAGTTTCAACTTTTTTTGGGAGATAAACAGTTTCCTTCAGTATTCCAACATAAAAAGAATTTAACTCCTGAAATCAATTTGTATTTCATATACAAGAGTACATTGTATACATTGAAATACAGTATATACTAATTCAACTTGAATAAGAATTAATACCTTAATATCTCAAAGTTTTGAAGCGTCCATCACTGGCATGACCACAATGCATGATCCATGTTAGCAGAAGCCAAGGCTATGCACAAGTAGATGGTGCATAGCCCTGATGTAAACAATATACAGACTTATTATGTGATGTCTTTCATGATCAAATGTCAGATACTGCATAATTAATAAAGCTCTCTTTCTATATCTTTCGATTCCTGTGGAAACATAATTTTCTACATGTCGTTCTACCATGAAAGACATCTACAAATAAAAACAAATTCATGATACTATATTACAGACATTTTATAAATTGTATATAGAATATGTAGTTATCTCCTGCAATACATACATTAAAATAATTTTATTTTAAGATCTTAATATTTCATCTATATTTAATTTAACCACCCGTCTGGGTGGTTAAATTAAAAATTCAAACCATTATCTCTGGGGAGAAAGAAGAAATTAGAATATCTCACCACTATACTTTATTCCCAAAAGATCACCAATGGATACTAGGTAGGAGACGGACAATGAATTTAGATTTGTTTAAATATAAACAAGCAAATGACAAAAACAGTCACATTAGAATAGTGTTTCCTCCCCTCCTCCCATTCATGTACTAAATTACTGTATGCAAATAATTATCCAAATTTAATTTGAAACAAGCACAGCAAATACCACAAGATGTGAATGTGGAAAACTGAAGTAAAGAGTAAAAATGAGTGTCCACATTGTGGATCGAGATGATAATTCTGTGAGAATAGTTATATTATAGGAAAGACAATAAAAGTGTAAATTAATATTGTGATCAAACTGGAAATATTATTGTATACCAATTAATGTTTTTTAATGCTTTGATATTTTAAAATCAAACTCTAGTTAGCAAAAAACAAATTCTCTGACTGAATCAGCTGAAGGATAAAAATAATTCTACTTATTGTGTCTTTGAGAGCAAAGAGTCCATCCTTCACCACAGCAAATGTTGGCAGAATAAAGTAATATAGAATAAATTTGATATGAAAAGTGTTTCTATAAAAGCGACTGTTCTGCAAGAATTGTAAACAGCCACAAATCTTAAATCATTTAAAAATTATAAGTGAGCTTTTTTCTTTTTTTTTTTCATCATTATCTGATAAAATTGGTAATATAATATATAAATTAAATTTTAGTGACATTGAAATGGTTATGGCAGAACACCGAAGAAAAATTTTATACTGAGAAATATTACTGTGAGCTTCTCTGAATGATCTACTTAACTAATTTAAAGGGCTCATAGTCTGTAAATTATATGCTTATAAGCTTCTTCTACAAGAAAATTTAAGCTCTCTTTTTTCTACATTAAAATGTACATATTGCTGGTTATTCTTTTAATGTTTTACTTCTTTATAAATGATGCTTAAATAAGCATTTTATTTTTTTTTTCATTATTCAGCTATTAATAATTCCTTTGAAAATTTCTGAATTTCAAGGTACATTGTGACTAAATTTCTTCTGTCAAATTATATTGTTCATACCAAAGTGAAAAATTCAGAAACAATAATATATTTATATATATATATATAAAGACAATTCTTTCTTATGTGTAACAGACTATCTATAACCTACAGCCCTCCACACATGCACACATTTCCTAATAAAAGATGCATTATATTTCAAAAATAAATGGATACATAAGTATAGCCTTTATTAGAAAAATGATGACATGTAACTAAAATAAGAATAGAATAAATATGTAACCATCATTACACATGCACATGCAAAGGGAAGTAACACAACAGGAGATTTTGTTATTGCACAAAAATGCAGCCTTGCATCAATTTTAAAGTAAATATTAAAACAATAACATCAAATGAGAATAATGTTAAAATTATTAAGGAATCAGAGATCACCACTTTGTGTTCTGTTTCAGTATCTTTTACAAATCAGAGAATGTTATTTTCTATTTACAAATGATATTTTTTAACTGAGATCAAAATGCAAAAACATTTTCAAGCCATCTGCAAGAATTATCTGACACACTCGCACAGATTTCAAGCACTGTTTAAGAATCATGGCCATCGTATTAAGCTCTGAAATAATGCTCCCACTACTCCAATTTTCAATACTCACATTAAAGAGTTTGCATTCTACCATCCTCATACAAAAGACATTTAAATAAAATTTGATCCAACTACATAAGGCATGAAGAGCATCTAGAGCCATAAGCTGATTCTGGAATTCTGTTTATATTAAGTCATTTGGGAAATGATGCTCATACACTAAAATATTGCTAAAAAAAAAGCCCATTTAAAAATTACACTGTTTATCTCTTGCTAGATATTACATTTACTGCACGTATGCACTTCAATAATATACTGATGATAAAATAAGTTTCTAGCTCACTTAAATGGACTCGAAAGATATATGCATAATAAACAATAAAATATATTTAAAATGTAATAAGCAATAAATTCGATCATAAGATCATTAGGTACCTGAATTTTTTTTTTTTTGAAAATGGATAATATTTGTGAACATACAAGACTCATACAAAAACAATCGAAAAATTAAGAACCCTGGTAATAAACAAGTATAAAAACTAATTAGATATTTGTAACTGCTTTTCATTCATAAACATGATTAGAAAGCAATCCATTTTAACAATTCTTTGTTTATTTCTGGAATTCAAGATATTTTCATATGATTGGGAGTCATCGTCTATTTACTGTCTGCAAAATCCTTTCTTTTTTGGTTAGCAGTTGTTTCTGCTAGATTTAAAAAAAAACACACTAAATCACTATTTTCTTGAGTTTTTATTTTTTTATTTTTAAATATACTCGAAAAACTTTTTAACAAATAAAGGGATATCCCTTTTTTTTTTTTTAGAATCAGTATCTTATCTGGTTTTTCATAATACAAAACAAAACATAACAATTACACTCATATCATTCCAAGTTAGTACTCTAACCTAATTGATTTCTAGTGGAATGCCTTTAGTGCTTACAGTTATTTTTAGTTTATAAGGAGTGCAATTATTTTCTGAATTTTTTAAAGGTCTGCTCTAAGATGTTAGTTTTATTCTGTGTTAAACTGACAGTGCATGGATTTAGCTTGCAGAGACATTGAATCTGATTTGTTGCTGGTGATAATAAATACATTTACTTTATAGTGAGTAACAGAAAATATCTGTAGTAATTAATAACTGAACTACACAATAAAAGTTATCATTATTCATTAGATACTCAGCAGCAATTTCAAACTCTTTAATCAATTTTCTAGTGGAAATTTTATAACAAAATTTAAATTTCAAATCATATTTAAATTTAAAAATTCAAATGGGAACCATTAAATGTTCTAAAAATAAAAGGTAAAATTTTTACAGTTGCATTAGACAGATGTTGAATTTTCGCTAATGAACATTAGTGTACAGTAATTTTGTAGGTTCTAATAAAAGTCTAAAACAGAGGTATTAACTGATGTGAAGGAAAAGGCAATGCATCTTCTAAATCAAGAGTGAGAAACCACTTGACAGATGCCAACCCACCTTATCTTTGCATAAGTTTGCCAAAGTTTTTTGAAGGTGATATCACAAAACTTCTGCAAGACTATTTTCAGTACTTTTAAGGATAAAATGTAAAGAACTAAGTAGTTGCAACAAAGATTGAATCCATTAGCAATTCACATAAAAAATAAGTTTATTATTGAGATTTTAAATATTAAAATTATCTGTTCAGTAAATTATATATATGCAGTATAAAATTTAAAACGGCTTTATATTAAAAAAAATACAAAGAGGTGATCATTCCTAATATTATAACAGGATGGCAAGCCAGTAAGCCAAATTACAGTCAATTAAGAAAGGTCTAGCATTTTTATATGCAATTTCTTTTTTGAAACTCAGGTAAAGTCTAATTAATCTGCTGAATAGTTTGAAATATTAGATGCATAATAGCATACATGGAGGGCCGCTGTCAAAATGGTGCTTATGTTCAGTTGGCATTTTTTTTAGTCCTTTAAATAAACAAATAAAAAAAAAAAAAACAAGAATGCCAGGAAACTGCTATATAAACATCAAATTCCAAAGAATGAGTCTCTCACACACACTACTTTTTTTTTTATCTATTAAGAGCACTACTTAAAAAAAAAAAAAAAAAAAAATATATATATATATATATATATATATATATATATATATATGGAATAATAGTCCAAAAACATAACAAGAAAATGCCTACCAAGTGCAAAATACAAAACATAGAAAATTAGACAAAAACTGATAAAACTCTTTCTGAAATATTGAAGCTAGAAGTCCTATTACAGTTTCATTATAATGGATATATCTCTCTCTCTCTTTGTCTTGTGGCTAGTACATCACTAGCCAGAAAAAGAACTACTAAAGTTCACATAATGAGATTAAAGTATGCTATGAGGAACAATACTACCCACAAAACATATTTCAGTGGTAATTGATTTTTGCTGCCCAAAGCAAGCCAATCCACTCATCCACTCTTCTTGTCAGGAGCCTGAAGTGGCTTATAAAAGTTTAGTGTTTGGAGCAAGGTTCCTAGAATATCCAATTCCAACCTTACTCACAGTAGTAAAATGTGCTATAAGTTTCCAAACTTTCACAAGTGGGAATGATGTACATGCATTCAATTATCTAACCTTCAAATAACCACACCTTCAGTTACTAGTCCTTGAACAGGTTAGTACCTATTCAAGGACTAGTAACTGAAGGTTACTATTTGACATTAGTATTTGACATACTAATGTCAAATGACTCCTGGACGACAGGACATAACTATGTATTCAGCTAAGCTTTAGCAAACCAATTTTAGCTAACAAATTATAGTACATAATTTTCAATACATTTGCACTGGAAGATTTCAAAATATTAGAAAGAATTTATATAATAAAGGTTCATATCAGACAACTGGATAACTGGCTTTTCATCCTGATATGAGATTCTAGGCAGAGAACATACAAAAATTCTACAAACCGTCTTCCACCACCTACAAAAAAAAAACAGATCTAGAGAATTTAGATTGGTCTTAAGATGTTTTGTAACCAATATGATAAAACAGAAAATTAAATAAATAAAAATATCATGCTCTACTTGCAAAACATTTGAACACAATCACATTAAAAATTATCAAGAAAACAGTGATTTGTGTGCCATGTTCAAAATCCAGCAAAAAGGGTGAAAAACACTAGTGAAAAAAAAAAAAAAAATCTGAATTAAAATTTAATTTTAATTCATATATTTCACATGTTCATAGACTAAATTATGTATTATAGTTATATGTAATTATATTACATAATTAAGTTAATATTGCATAAGTATTAAATTAATATTTAATTTAATTAATGTATAATATTAATTAAATTACAAATTACATATTAACCAATGTAATATAATATACCAATAGCAAACAAAATGATTATGTTTTATTATTTCTCAATTTATTACAGGAACGGAACATACCACTTTTTTTTTTCCTCTGCAGAAACAAAAAGCAGACAATATTACAGTAAAACCTCACTAACTGGGACTATAATTTGGAGTGCATTCTATTTTAACAGATATAATTTATTATGCAGAATGGAGACCTTCCTAAACAAGAATTTAATGATACAGTTTCGAATATTTGGAGATCGTTTAAAGTCAAAGTATGTGGAGAAGCTTTCTCTCCACATAGACTATAAGCAATGCAAATAACTGTGTTATTTCTAACACAGTGCTCATTTTCCACTTTCTCATACTCTATTATAAAGTATCCACCTAAATATTGAATGAGTAAGGACAGAAATGGCATTTGAGACTTAACTGAACTAATTTGCTCTGCACTGGCTTAAACCATAAATGAATATGATGGTACACTACGATGAAATATCATGCAAACAGGTGTCATCAGTCAAAAAATGCCTGTGTTGTTTTCATCAGAAAACCAGGATAATCAATAAAAGGAAAAGTTCCAGTAAGGAACATGCAATATTAGACAGGGCAGTTCACAAAGAAAAATAAAGCGTTTTTTTTTTTTTTTTTTTTTTTGGTGAAACCCTAAATAAAAGCATAAGAAATGAATTCCAGATATACAGAAGGGGTTTGGAAAAATGTGGAGAAAAGAGCAAAAGATAATAATAATGTTCAGTACCTGTTGGATATCTGTTCAGGATATGGAGTAGGTCATTATTAACATTGTGTTCCAAACATAATGTGTGCAAATTCAAATTAAGACAACATACAAGAAATAAGAAAGTCTTATTCCATATTATATTGTTGAGAGTGATATCGTCACATATGTATACAAGAGTAGGCATAGGATTTGAAATAGGAAGTGACAGTTTTTAGTGAGTTATAATTTAGTGGGCTTAAATGTGTATCACACAAAAATTTTAAAAAGAATCCAAGTTGAGCATCCCCCCAGAAGTGAAATGCAAGCTAAAAATATACAACTTTACTGATGAAAAATGAAAGGGTTTGAAAGTAAGAATCAAAGCTTACACACAAAATGAAATTCTGAAGGAAAATATTAGTTAATTCAGCAAGGGAAGCATATGGTGACGCTATCTACAAGATTGGAAAAATCACAACTTCATGGTGGACTTAGGAGGCAGTCCTGCAAAAGAAGAAATGATATCAAATGTTCCTGGTAAGCAACATGGCATATGTCCTGAGATACAGAGGGGAGAAAAAAAGATACGCTACAGTTTTAGGGCATCTTCCTCGGTTAACCTAAAATTTATCTACGAGTGGGGTCTCTTAAAAGTTATAACTTAGAGATCACAATACCCTTAAATCTGGTCTAGAAAGAATACTCCACAAGGAACCAGACATGATAAAGGTGTTATAAAAATGAAGACGGAGATATTCTGGATGTCTAGAGTAATTACTCTGAACAACTGTTAAATGAAAGGAGTAGTGATGGAACATTGGTAGAAAATATTAAAAAAAAAACCAATCAGGAGTACATATCAATACTTGAAGCCATCAGGAATCTGAAATGTAGAAAGGCAACTATGAAGCTTAAATATGAAGGGTAATAAAATTTTTACAGGGCTATTGCATAATTCAGAATGATTGGAGTAGAGCTCTCATAGTATCCATTCATAAAAATAAAAATAAAAAAAGTGTGAGAATTAAAGGAGTCCCTACCGAGTGTTGTAAGATCTTGTAGTTATACTTAAACAGATGGCTAAGAAAATTGTGGAAAGCTGGGTGAAAAAAAAAATTTTTTCTTAAGAAAAACATTTAAGAAATCTTGAGATACGACAAGGATTCTTTGTCATATTCTCAAGATAAGTCTTTAGTATTTAAGTCTGTAATTCTGAAAAAGACGTATAAGGCACTAAGGCAAAAATTGTTCAAAATGCTACAATTATATGGTGTATATAGGCACATTACAAAGCAACATATAGCTAATACTTAAGCTGAAGTCAGATTTAGAACTTAAAGATGTACAAGAAGATGGTTTGATATAAAATCAGCGAGTAGAGACAGCATGCACCCTTCTAAGACCAGGATTCATGTTATTTCCCCTCTTATACATCTATAGTGATCACTTTATGAAGAAAAGATGCATTAACATGTTGACTGCCACATAACTTGTAAACTTACTTACTTGCTGCCAATAGGTTGGTACTATTTTCTCTTCAAAAATATTAATTGTTGATACATTTTTTCTCTTTGTAACTGTAACTACAAACTTTTCTTTAGTAAAAAATGTTATCAGAGCTTGCGTGATTATATTACTTGCAGATAAAGTTTCTAGTCCTATACTGATTTCAGTATGAAAAATATGAGATGAGATAAATCATATTTGGCATCCTAATATAGACAGTAAACTAGTTGGCAGTCAACATGTCAAATATGATATCAAAATCAGAGATAGTTAATTCAGCTCTTTAGTTTATGTAGATGATGTTGTACTCCTAACACAAATCCATTACAAGTCTTCATACTCTTTAACTAAACTGATAACTGCTAAAAAAATTTGGTATGAAAAAAAAAAAAAAAGGACACAACTATAAAAAGAGACAGAAATAGCGGAAAATCTACACAACAAGAAGCTCAACATTTTTTTGAGTCTTCGTACCTCAGTTAGCATACGCAAAATGCCCTTTAAGTGAAAAGACTTGACTACTGAGAGTGAGCAGGGTTTTTTTCTCCCTGAAACTCAGGTTTTTCATCCTGCAAAACCTGAAAACTAGCCAGAAATACACACACACACACACACACACACACACACACACACACACACACACACACACACACACACACACACACACACACACACACAATTTACAGCCATAAAGTGACAGTGACAAGCCACTGAACCTAAAACGAAAGGGGAGGAAGGATGGGAGGCACAAATATTAGCAAAGATGGTAAATTATGTTTGGAAACAGACAACAGAATAAGCAAAGTTGGTCTGTTGAATTAAGCTAAATTCTTTATGGAATAAAAGAGAAATAACCAAATTATCAGTGTACAAGACAGTTATTCAAGGCAATTTTAATGGATTTGAAATGTGGTTTGAATATAAAAGGTTGATGAAAGATAGAGAATATAGATATGAGAGTTCTGAGAAAAATTAAGGGAGTGAACAGATAGCATCTATTGTAGAATCATATTAAAAATGAAGATATTATAAAATAACTGGACATAATAGTTTAAGAATTTGCAAGTAGAACTAATTAAAAGTGATACGATCCCTTAAAGAGTTAGAAAATGTTAGGTAAATACGTGTTTTATGACAGGATAGGAGGGAAAAAGTACCAGAGGAAGACCAAAATCCAATAATATTAGAGATCCGACAAATGAGAGTTTAATTTGGAAGAAAACTTTGATAAGAAACTAATAGAATAATAATAAAGTAATAATAGAACATAATCATGTAATATTGCTGTAACATAATCTACACATCCTTAGGGTACATATTAGAAAATGATGATGATTACTTTTCTCATATCATGTGATAGATAAATATTCAAGTTCACATATTATCTAATTTATACTGAAAACTTTGTAAAAGAGGTAAAATTTTTCAAAAAGAAAAATTAAATACAAACGAAAACATTCAAGCTATTATTAGTGTGCAAAAATGTGTACATTTTTACACATTTTAACGTGTGATGAATTCATTAGCCAAATATTAAAAAAATACAACAACAAAAGACTGAGTTGCAAGTTGAAATGAATAAAACAGAATACAATAATAAGTTCATGGAGAAAGATATTAAACAACGTTGTTGTTTAATATCTTATTGCAATGAAAGAAACAAAACCAAAAATTCAAGGGAGTAAAAATCTACAGAAGATAAGGAAGGCTGAAGTTTTTGTCTTGATATTCAATTCTTTTTGTTAATTCTGGTAAGGAGTTTAAAAGATATATTTATACTAAATAAAAAAAAAAATTTTTTAAAGTGGAACGGTATTAAATGAAAATATAATAGGATAATCTGATTAAAATTGTAGTTTATTTATTATAAATGCTTAACGTTAATAAAGTTTATGATTTAAAAAAATCATTTAAAAAATACAATTATATAGTAATATTCTATCTTTTTTGCTAATTCAGATTACTCCTTGTCATTAAGTCTGCACTGGTGAGGTTTTACTGTATTTCACTATCATGGATAATGTATTTATATTATGAACTTTGTTACTTCTAAAACTCAAATTTGCTGGAAAATGCTTAGTTCAGTTTTTTTTTTTTTTTTTTTTTTATATCAAGAGAAGTGTCTAGTAAACTGTCCTTTTCTGATATGAATGCTAACTCTTTTTCAAATTTATTTTGAAAAAATAAAAATGCCCTTCCAGTTTTTAGTTCCAACAGGCACATTAAAAGCATTTGGTTTTGACGCAAGTTAATTTTATTAATTTTAAAGAAGATTAATATGAGGAAAAAAGTAGAAAATCTCAGTGATCAAGATTATATAAAAATTATTACATAAATTGTTTATTTTAAAACTTTATTAGAAAATTTATAGACAAAAGCAATTTTGGGACATATATTAGCAGAATTTAATATAAAATATAAAAGTTATTTTTAAATAATAATAATCCTTGAGGGTGCTTTGAATAATTTATTAAGGTACCTCAGTAATCTTATCTGGAATAAATGATCATGAGAACCAGAATTAGCTTTTACTGCAATCACTTCTTAGACTAATTTATTATTTAAGTTAAATTACATCAGTTGAATAATTTATTATTTACCTTGCAATATAAGTGATTGGGAGAATCAGACTTAGATAAACGCCATATCATTGAACAGCACCCATATTTCTTCAGTTTTTGTCAGACATTTGGTGTTCAATGAGTTTTCTTTTGGGAAAAGGATTACAATGTATTCTAGAACTTTACTATCTACTACCCCCCCTTTTTTTGGGGGGGGGGCAGATTTGTGGGTATGTATCTGATATATCAGATATATCTGTATATTAGTAAATTAACATGGCAAAATCTTAAGTTTGCTATATTAATAGAAAAGCAAGCATGTTTATATGATTATCAATGCAACCAATGCTTCATTTCCTTGCCAATACGAATTTTGTCATTTTTATTCTCCAGTCACATATAAAGTCTAAACAAGATTTTATGTTGTGTGACTATAAAATAAAATAAAGTGTAAAGTACACTATACAACTAGACTATTTCTGTAAAAAACACTGATGCAACAGTAAAATAAAAAAGCTGTTGTGATAATTGATAAAAGCAAGCAACTAACACACATGATTTCTTTATGTAAAACCAAGTTGTTCCATAAACCCAATGAAAATTTTCTTTTAAGTAAGAGCATTATGCTTCCTCCCCCTCCAACAGATAAATACATTCTACAAGTGAAAAAACTAGAACTGTGTTATGTTACTTTTTTATAAAATTGCTTTTATACTAAACCACATCAGCTGATAGTTTCTACAAGAAATTTGAAATGATCACGAGTAGTGAAGTTCAAGAAGACTACTAAATTTAATAAATAACAAACATGCTAAAAAGAAATTCTTAGAAATAAAAACATTAGGAAACAAATGTGAAGAGATGCATTTTTAGATTTTATGCAGTCCTTTAAAACACCTATAGAGTAATACTGGCAGTTTTGAAATTAAACTATACAAATGTAATTTCTAAATTGGTAGTATATACTTTGTAACTTTTTGAGAATTAAAGAATAAAAATCTATTTAATTTCTTCTTTAAAAAACAACATATAAATACTAAATTTCTAATTATATTAAATATTTAAAGCAAGTTTAAAATGTACATTTTCATAGGAATAAAAGAAAGCATCACTGAATTATGAATTTAAAACTCTTTTGATTAAGTAAAAACAATATGGCTAAAACTATATACACACAATTACACTTGCACATATACACAGAATATAATTTTTTTGGAAGTAAATATGAAATATACAAAAGTATTAGATCCAGCTATTAGACTTGGTTTTCTAAAGCTGCCTTTCCCCTTATATGCATGTGGATGTAGGTGTGTGGTGTTGGTATATGTGTGTATCTGTACTGGTGTTTTGTGTTTTTATCATACAATTAAAATTTCACATTTCTTGCTAAGCAATACAAAACTGATCATAAATGCACAAAACTATACAAAAAACTATAAATCTATTTAGAAAACAGATGAAAAAGTTAATGACAGTAACAAGTTTCTGCTTTTTTTTTTTTTTTTTTTTTTAAAGTAATGCACTTGTATTAAGAATGATACTGATTTAAAAATGGTGAGTAAATTTACAAGTATGAAAAAAACAAAGATCTTTTAGAATACTTCTGAATTGGCAATGTTATCAATAGTCTTGTGCTGCTTTCTCACTGCTATTTTGAACAGGATGTTGTGAGAAAAATATACATCTTAAATAACAGGTGCCATCTGTGCATGGTAACAACAGGTGAATTATGTATATGAATGAAAGATGATAAGGTGAGTTGATTCTTTTTCCCTTAAGGAATGAAAGGTCTATGGACAATCTGCAGACCTACAGAAGCTGTAATGTAATGTTCTGGCCAGTCTTCATATACTTTAATCTGGTGGTAGGAAACTGGACAAGTGATATTTATTACAAATGTGAGGGCGAACATCCTCATTCTAATAAAAATAAATAATGAATCATAAGTTAATATCTCCAAAAAAATCTACACCAAGTTTTTTTTAAAAAAATTCTAATAATTATTAATGAACATCTAAGGAAATAATTATACAAAGTAATAATTATCTCTAAAGGTAAACAGCAAAAAAATTCTAAATGTTGGGGTTATTTTGCAGCATCACATTTCAGTAGAGGTACTCAGTGGCACTAAATGCAACAGAGAAAGTAGCTTTATCAAAGCTACAATTAGTAAAAATTAAAACTTTAATTAATAAAACTACTTGAAACAGAGTGATAAATTCTTGCACATAAGATGAGCAATATGCCTGTAATTTCTGGGCAAAATGTCATCACAGGTTTAATTTAGCTTCTGAATACTCAAAAAATATATATCAAAATAAAAATAAAATTAAATTAAAAATAACAATTTTTAGAAGTAGTCAACATTAGTTGGTAGAGACCTACTTTCTTTCATTTGGAAATGCTGTGCAATAGATCACTAAAGTCTCATCAGCATATTATTTGACTATGGATAAAGAGCTATCTTGACAGTAACAAAAAAGGATTCCTAGCTTAACAGTTATTATATAATATATGCAAATAAGCTACTTGAACAATATAAAAGAAGCATGACTAATTGAATATAACATAAAGGAAATGTTTCTATGACAACATATTCAAAGAAAATAGCTACAGCATCCTGTTTCTGTATTTCAAACAAGAACTACAACAAGCCACAACTAAACCAACGCCATTTACTGTCCACCACGACCACTAGTATTTTCACAGACAATCACATATGAAGTGCAAAACAGTCAAGTTCCTTTCAATTTTAATTTAATAAATCCTATATGGATTGAGTACTGCAATAAGCTAAACACTGCTCTTTCTACAGGATTTCCTCTCTATTTCCATTTCAAATTTTTCTTCTCACTTCTGAAACACAGAAACTTCATAATTCTTCACAAATACAACTCAGAAGATAACTGTGATGTTCAAGTGAACACCTTGATATGTAAGGATAAGGAACTCATTTTGTCTCTTTACAAGACCTCGATAAGACCTGAATGTAGTCACTTGCTCATTTGGATGTGTGTGTGTGTGGGGGGGGGGATGGAAATAACTGTAAATGACTGGGTGCAGATTCCCAGGTTTTGAATTTTAGCAGGTTTGCCATTAAGCATCCCCCGTGTGGTGACCGGGTAATAAGAATAGCCCAACTGTAGCCCATGCATGTCATACGAGGCGACTAAAATGGGTACCCAGTGCCTGGGGTATAGACAGGTCACCCTGTCTCTGGGGGGGGAGGTCATAAATACAGAGGCCTGGTCTTCCAAGGTTGGGGCTGATGACCCCATCCTCGAAAAAAAATCTTGTTATGAAACCTAAAGAAATAACTGCTGGATGGACAAAATGGCAAATGTCTTAAGGATTTGAAAATTGGATTATGGAACATACTTTCTCTTTATTGATCTGGAGCTTTAAAAATGCTGCTGGAGCACTTGGATAAATACAGGATACTTGTTATGGCTATACAAGAAATGAGATGGACAGGAGAGGGGATTATGGAAAAGAAAAATCATATTATTTTTTATAGCTGCCGAAAGAAAGGTCACGTTTGGAACATGTTTCATTATAAGCAAGAGGATAAACACATCTTATCATGGACTTCAAAGCAAATTCCTTGAATGTGTAAGTTATGAATTAAAGGGCAGTTTTTTAACGACAGTTTTATCTATGTACATGCTCCAACTGAAGAAAAGAATGATGCTGAAAAAGGTTGTTTTATGATTAATTAGATAGGATTGATGGGGAATGTCCAAAGAGGGATGTAAAAATTATTATAGATGATTTAAATGCCAAGATAAGCAAAGCAGATACACACAGGCCAACCATTGGGAAATATAGTTCACATAAGGAGACTAATGATAATGGGACTAGATTGATCAACTTTGCTTCTTCAAGAAATATGGTTATCGGTAGTACAATGTTTAATCATAAAGTTATTCATAAAATGATCTGGAAGTCTCCTGATGGAGGCACCTTTAACTAAACTGATCATCTTTTAATAGATGCAAGACACCTATCCAATTTGATGGATGTTAGAACCTACAGTGGAGCAAATATTGATTCTGATCACTATTTGATTATATCAAAGATTAGAAGCAGAATCTCTAATGCAAGGAAGATATATGGGTCCCATGCGAGAAAGTTTAATAAGGAAAGATTGACAGAATTAGAAGTTAAAGGCAAATATGGTGAGAGAATCAGTGAAAAGCTGCCTGGTAAAACCATTGGTGAGAGTGTTAATGAAGCTTGGGATGTTCTTAGGGATGTCATAGTGACAACAGTAGACATAGTATTAGGAAAAGTCAGTAGAGTAAAGTATAACCATTGGTTTGATGCAGTATGTCAATGTGTGACTGTATTAAAAAATGAGGCATATAAACAAATGCAGCAAAGGAACCACACTCGTAAAACTGTGGACGAATATCGTTTGGCTAGAAAAGAAGAAAAAATGAGTGCATAAGAATAGAAAGAAGAAATACAATGATGACAAACGTAAGGAATTGGAACATCTCAGAAGTATGAATGAAAGCAAAACTTTCTTTCAAAAGTTAAATATTAGTCGGAAAGATTTCCAGTCTAGAACAACATAGTACAAGAGAATGGTGTATGGAGGAAAATATATAACCATGAAGTATACAGATTATTTAATGAGCCAGACATTATTAAGTACATAAAAATAAATAGATTAAATTGGGCTGGACACATTCTACGTATGGATAATAATAGAATAGTTAAGAATATGATTAATACTAAGCCAGATTAATATTAAGGTTTTAGGAGTCAAAAATTGGAGGAGTTTGGCATTGAATAAGGAAGGCTGACAGAAGTTTCTGAAGAAGGCCAGGGCCCACATAGGGCTATCGAGCCAATGATGATGATGATGATGATGATGATTGCCATGAGGGAAGGGGTATGCTGAAATGCACATATATGAATGCCAGAAGAATCAGAAAAGACGGAGATGAATTTTTGGCAGAATTCATCAGCTTGACTCAGCCAAAGTCAAGCTGACCAAATGTGGGCATCTATAGCTACAGGGATAAAATGTAAGGGAGATTGTATTTTAAACAAAGACAGAGGGAATAGGAGAAGAGGAGGAGTATTGATGATGACAGGTGAAGATCTTCAACCAAGAAAAACAGAAGTTAAAGTGGACTTTAAATCTGAGGGAAATAGCTCATTTGAAGCTATCTGGAGTGAGATAAAGGCCAATATGCAAAATATATTGCTGGTTGCTGCTATTGATCTGGGGTTCAGTGGAAGACATAGATGGCATGCACTGGTAGATTAGCACAATGAGTGCAGGCTGAGCAATTATTATGGAGGATTTCAAATATGGTGACATAGATTGGAAACAGGAAAGGGCACATGGCAAGATGAAAATGGAATTTATACAGTTACTAAGAGATAATTATCTGAAACAGCATGTGATGGATGGGACCAGGGGTTGGAGTGTGCTGGATCTGGTAAGAGCATCAGAATATTTATCCATAGCAATATGTAGTAATTCTATCTCTGATTAGAGGAAAGTGACCATGCTGTTTTATTATAGGAAGTTGCTCAACACATGGAATTTTCAGTCAAGAAAGGACTTATGCAAAACAACAAAGTTGGTGATTATGACAAACTTATTTGACAGCTTCGAGCAGTGCCAAAATATAAGAAGCTACAAGGAAAAATGTGTTAGTACTGCATGGGAAGTGGCCCATGATTGTACAGAGAGAGGTAACATTGGACTGCACACCCAGGATCAGGAAGATAAACCAAGTAGGAGTTAAATGGATGAGTAGTGATATACAGCAGAAGTTAGGTGGGGGAAAAAAAAACATAGAGGAAATATAAACAAAAAGGTAATCAGCATCTCATGAGCACTAATGATAACTAATATGGTAAAGGAAGGCTAAATTAAATTATGAGAGCAAATTAGCTATGTAGGCCAAAGTAAATCCAAAAGAGTTTTTTTTTTTCATTATGTACCAAGTGAGAGGAAGAATGATTACAGGAAGATAATTTTCAATCAATGCCAATTTGACAGAAGCATAAGAAATGGTAGAATTACTAAGTGATTACTTTGTAAGGGGAGAGATATCACATCCAGGTGAAGACGCTGCACTTGCCAACATGGCAGATTGATGTGAGAAATTGAGGTAGATGAATTGGATGACATGTTGGCCTGTGTTACAAGAATATACAAGAGAACTGGCAGTGCCTCTGATAAAGCTGATTAATCTAAGTTTCAGCACTGGCAAGGATCCAAAGGAGTTGAAAGAGGATAAGATAGTTCCCTTATATAAAGATGCTACAAGACAGAATAGCAAATTATGGACCAATTAGTATCACAATAGTAATTGGAAAAATTGGTTGAAGGTAAAATCCCAGAATGGGTAGACAGGAATATGATACTGATAATCTAATTGAGTGGCATGGTTCTGTAAAAGACAGATCCTGGCTAAGTAATTTACTCATACTTTATTATATAAGAGAATTGGCTATATCATGATATGGCTGAACTTTGCAAAGACATTTGAGAGAATACAGCATGGAAAAACTATTACATAAGTTGGAGCAAATGAGAATGGATATGATACTGGTGGCATGAATAGGGTGGCTGATAGATAAACATCAGAGAGTAGTATATGGTGGACTGGAATCTGGAAGAATGACAGTGACTAGTGGAGTGGAGTGGCTCAAGGCTTGTACTAGGGCTACTACTTTTTAATTTATATATTAATGAATATAGGGAAAGATTTAAAAGGAAGGGGGATATTCAGTTGTTAGCTGATGATGCAAAGCTAGGGAGGGCAATAGTTGATAAAGGTGATATAGATATGAAAAAAGTACAAAAGATTATTGTAAAAGGAGTGACAGTGAAACTGATCATGAATATTGCCAAGACATCAAAAGGATTTAGAAAGCTAACATTCACATTGGCTGCGTGAATCACTTTCCCCATCCTATTAGACTGACTAATACAGATTAATGTTCATAATTTTTAAATCCATCCTTTTTGACCAATTCTAAAACTTCACACTGCTGAAGTTTTCATATTATTTTTGACTTTAATGGAACACACTGCACTTATTTCATTTTTCATGAAGATTTCAGGTAAGTGACATTAATTTAAACTGATATAATATTTCAAAATTTAAATGATAATTCTGGATTTTCTTTTTTTATAATGCATACTCTTCCAGTTCCAGTTCTTCATTATAATTCTCATTATTGTTTGCAGAGCCTGTGTAGCTCAGCGGATGTGGCGTTTGCCAACCACGGCGCTTGGCCGCACAAAGGAAGCCTTGGTTTCGAGTCTAGTCGGCGACTAGAGGAAATTTTTCTAAGCCTTTTTTCGACCGGTTCCCGAGTTAGTCGATCTCTGGCACGAGCAAGCAGGTTTTTCGTCCTGTAAACTCAAGAAAATCGACCATAGAACCCACATTATTTCAGACATTAAATATATTGTGTTAGGGTTAGGGACCACAAGATGGCGGCACATTTGAGCTGTCTCTCTTCACTGAGTACCACTTAATTAGTGATAGCCTTGGGCCATCTATCTCTGATTGGTACCAGTGGAGATTGAACTGCCCACTCAGTCTCCAAAAGTTAGATAGGGCTAAATGGCCTCGTCTACTCCCCGTATACGGGAATAAAAAGGCGTTAGCTGATTTTTTTTTTATTATTTTTTTTTTATTGTTTGCATTTGTACTTTTTCATGTTATTTTATGGTTTTTGTCAATATGGTTAATGTGGCAAATTGTTCATTGACAACAGAACACTGTTAATCAGTGTTCTGTTGTCACCATTTTCTTTGTTATGCTTCTTGCAATTTCTTTTATTTCTTGGAGAATTCCTTTTCATTTATTTCCTGCAATTTTATTTTTTTCTGTTTCTCACAATTTTTTCTGTTACCTTTCCCACCATTTTCTTTTTATGGGAATGGAATGGGGGGGGGTCAGTATTTTTTCTCTAAATTCACTATAGTGAACCTTGCACTATAACAAACTACACTGCTGGGAAAGAAGTTAAGAAGCTATTTGTTACTCATACCATAGTGTTAGGAACAAACAGTAATGGCACCCACCTCAATAAGATGCTGCAGGACTGCCTTTTGCTGTGATGGCTGCAAATACTACAGGGCATAATTTCCACAAGCATATGATAACGATCAATGGAAAGTTTGGACCATTCTTCCTGTAGGCATTAATGAGATCCTGGACTGTTCGATAGGGTTGAGATCAGGGCTATGTGGAGGCCAGTCAAGTGTAGACATGATTGTCCACAAACCATGCAGTTAAAGCAGCAGCAGCAGCCTTATGACATGGTGCACTGCCATGGTGAAAGAGACAATGTCTCTTTCACTTTCGTGATGCCTGGAACTTCAACATGCTAGCCGACGAATGGTGTTTTATATGCGTTATCCTTCATAGCACTCTACAGTCATGTTTGGTGAGTGTGGTGGGTTGTCCACTGAGGATAGCACTTGCAGGTGATTCCCTTCACTTTCACCTCAGTATAGTATCACTGATCGTTGACCTGGGATGGCCAAATTTGTCAAACAGATAGGCCCGCAACATGGCATCATATCACAGCACCTCTTTCAATCTCCATCAGCTATCTTCTCGCAGCCAATTCACGGGTTGCACTGACTTGGGAGAATAATTCCACCAATTTATACTGGCCACAAACACGACTTGTTACATGGTATGATGCACCTCGCCCACGGGGGTGTCTGTTGACTTCTTTCCAAGTAGCATATGTTTCTTGTGCCTAGAGGTTCACTATAGCAAGCATCTACTGTATAATGTTTTACATAATTCAGAAGTACCTATAAATAAAAGGAAATAAAAGTGAATGTGAGAAATTCAATGGATTTTGCCACTGCATGTTCCTGGTAAGATTTATGTGAGCATATGCAAAAAAGAGGCTTAAAAAAAAACAGTGTGGAAGAAAAACTTGGAGGACTTACTGAGTTTATCAAACACAGGTTGTCAGATAAAACTTTCACTTTAAGACAAAGAGCTGAGAAATCATGGGTATGCCAAGGATCTGTATTTAAGTTTTGTACATCTGGAAAATGTGTTTTAAGGCTTAAAATGCTTGTCCTGATGTCAGCGATTCTCTTCAATTTTGACATCTATACACGTTACTTTGCTTGAAAGTACACCATGCATAAAGAGATAGGGAAGGTACAGCCATTGGCTTCCTCCCATATGGCTATAGCCAATTTCTATATGCAGCATTTTGAAAAACACGATCTTAATGATACATTCTGAAACCTTCTATCTGGCTAAGATATATTACACTCTTCCTCCACCTCAACAGCCAGCACCCCAGAATACAGTTTACTATAGAAAGTCTAATCTCTCACAGTCTAAATCTTGCATCTTCTCAATGGTGCTCTTTCCTTCTCAGTATACATACATACATACATACATATATATATATATATATATATATATATATATATACAAACTTTCCTATCAATCCCTCTGCCAACAATATATTATCATAAAAACTCTTCTTAACAAAGCTGCCAAAGGTCTGTTCTAATGAGGCTTCTTCCACAGCTGAACTATCCTTTAGTCACTGTACCTGCCTGTGTGTTGGCTACAATGAAAAATAGAAAGATAAATAAAACAGTTGTTCCTCCCATCACTTCACATCCTTCTCGGCATACTGATTATAGTAAAACTATTACTATTCCCTATATTCGGGGACATCTGAGAAAAAATAGCCAAAACATATCTCAATACTCTTTCAAACTTCATATGATATTAGCTGCTCTTATATCAAAACATCAACTCCATCCCTTCTCTATTCCAGGTATGTAACAAGGTTCCTTACTCTTACAACTTGTCACATCATGGATAAACTGAGAGATCTGTCAACATCTTCCTTGATGAAGACAAGAAATATATAAGATACACAACTACAGTCAGTCAAGGCTAGCTGACCGTGCCTTGAATACCTTGCACAGAATCAAATGGAGAAACACTGTGCCTCACTGCATCAAATGCAAACTTGAAAGACTTTTTTTTTTTTTTTTTTTTTGGAATCAGCAGATTTAAAACATCAAACAAATTTAAATAAATACAATTCTGTTAAATTTCCCAAGATTTGGGGAACATTAATTCTTAGACCTCCCAAACAACAACAACAACAAAGACAACCATAAAGTACATCCTTCTTAGGACTTTAGGCTTCTAATCTAACATATTCCACTTACTTTCTATGTGTTTTATCACAATTTTTAAAGTGTATGCCAGACGATGTCTCTGTGACAGAGGTGGAGCTATAAAACCTGTTTTTAATTATTCTTTGTGCTGTTTTCATTCGATTAAGCCTAATGAATCTAGAAAAGGTTTATGGCAAGGTATCAAGAGAAAAGCTATTTGAAACACTTCAATTATACTATGTAAATTGGACATTATATATAGCAATACAAAGTCTATATTTGAGTTGTAAGTCAGCAGTCAGAATCGAAAGAGATACAGAAGATGGTTTGATGTAAAATCAGGTGCGAGATTAAGACATGGATCATCTCCACTATGGATCATCACATTATGAAGGACAGTGACAGTTAAATGTGATATCAACACTGGAAACAAACAGCAACACTGAAAAGATCAGCTGCATCCTAAATGGGAAATTTGGTACAAAAAGAGAAATATTTAGCTATTCAGGCATAATGTTTAGTGAAGATGGCAAATTATCTATGGAAATAGACAAGAGAATCAGCATAACTGGTATGTTAGAGTCAACTGAATAAATTTATAGAGAATAAGAGAGAGAAATTAGTCACAACACTAAACAAGCTGTTTAGCATCTTCACAGCGTTAGAGTCTGCAAGATTTCCTGACTAAATTGAATAACTGTTGTAATAGATATGGTATGAAGATCAGCAATAACAAGTCAAAGACAATGAAAATAGGCAGACGCATTGAAAATATCAACTGTGTTGTGAATAGAGAACCTGTGGAACAAGTAAAACATTTCAGCTACTTAGGCACGATCTTTAATGAAGATGGCAGATTAAATATGGAAATAGACAACAGAATCAACAAAGCTGGTATGGTAGGAAGTCAATTGAATAAATTCATATGGAATAAGAGAGAAATTAGTCAGACTAAATTAGCTGTATATATGAGAGTCCTGAGAAAGATTAGGAGCACAAACGGATGGCATCAATGGCAATATCATATTAAAAAAAACGAGGATATTAGGAAAGAAATTGACATTGTCAGCATTCAGGAATGCGTTAGCAGAGCTAATCTCAGGTGGTATGGTCACTTAAACAGAATGGGCATTGAAAGATTACCAAAACAAAACAAGTGTTCTCTGCCAGGTTGGCAGCAAAACGACCCAGAGAAAGACCAAGATATAGGTGGATTGATACAGTAAAAAGTGTCTTAGATGATAGAAATATAAGATCTGATAATGTTGGAATCTTGACAAGTAAAACAGACTGATTTGGAGGAAAATTGTAGATAGGAAGTTAGTAATGATGTAAATTTTTCATGTAGTACTATCATATCCTGTACACCCCTTTGAGGGTACATGGCAGGAATTTGATGATGATGATGACAAGTGTTAGAAAGCTGTTTAGCATCTTGACAAGCGTTAGAAAGCAGTCTAGTGTCTTGACAGTGTTAGAAATAAAACCAATGATCAAATTACAGATATGAGAAGTCTGAGAAAAATTACAGGAGTGAACAGATGGCAACGATGACAGAATCTGATTAAAATTGTGTATATTAAAAAGGAACAGTGGTTTGATGCCAGCATGGTAGAGAAAATAACCAGAGGAAGACCAAGAACTATGTAGACTGATGCAGTTCAAAGATCAAAACATAAGATCTGACAAATTGGGGTCCTGACAGATAACAGACTTTGAAGGAATGCTGTTGATAGGAAATTATAGATAATATGTTGATATGAAGTTACTGATAACATGTATCCCTTGGTACATACCAGGAATTTGATGATGATGGATCTAAGACTACAATAATTTTATTAATAAGATATAAACATCAAACTTTTTAGCTGTTGATAGAACACATTTTCATAAAACAGAAGGCATCAAGCACAGTTGAAATATTTAGCTGCTATGAAAATCTGATATATGAAATCTGTCAAGCCATGGCACAGAAAAAATTTATAATTTTTTCTTCATGTTAGTTAATTCATTCCAGAAAAACGAATGAATGTGAATTTCAGTGCACAGCTATTATTCATAGCGTGTATACAACTATAATAATGTTGAAACTATGGTTACAGTAATTTAACTATAAATAAGTCAGTTCAAATTACTATTTAAAAATCACCATCTGTAATACATTTTCACAAGAAATAATGACTTATAAAGAGATAAATCAGCAATATAGTTACCATTGCAACTAGGCTTTCTAAAAATGGCAGCAATTTCAGCAATTCCCGGTCATTCTTATCCATGAACCAGCTTTCAATTGGGATGCCATTTTCTAGCTGAAATACAGATAAATTAACTTAGATTATAATCTTTATCTTCATATTACAAGATGATGCAAATGATTTCACATGTTTCTGAAGAGAGAGAAAGATGGTTGCAGTAAGTGTTATAGAAGCAGAAGCAACCAGTCTACAACAGTCTGATTTTCATTCTTTACTCAAGCATGAGCAAAAAAAAAAAAGGTTTCCTGTGAATTCAGTTCTCATTACTTCACACAGCTCCAGTGAGAGCTGATGATGATGATAATGCATTGCAATATAAATCTGTGAAAGGAAGCATGCTGTGCATTGTGGCATACAGAACAATTTGACATGAACTCAACTGCCTCTACACACATCTCTAAAGATAATGTGCAAACTTTTGGTTGCTCATGCTTAGCAATAAAGTAATTACACTTGACAATAAATATAATTTGTTGTCTAGCATAATTCACTTCCTGAACAAAATTGTTAAAACTACAATGAATCACACACAAATCAGGTGTAAGAGGTAATTTGTCCCATTTAATCAAATTATTATCATTATTATGACTAGAGATCTCTAGGGAGAGAGTCAAGGACTCATTTACATATGCTATCATATGGATAGCATATGACATGATATACATACGGAGGCAAGAGGCTACATATTACATATGCTATCATACATATTCTTCAATTAATTCACACTACCTGCACTCATCGCTGCCAAAGGCAAGCCATTCCAATGATGGGCCATCTATCACACCTTTCTTGAATGCATTCATTCTTAACTTCCATGGATGTCCTTTTATCTCTCCCTACCTCCCATAAAATAAAATGTTCCATCCTCTATGTATGGTATCCCATATGACCCTTTCAGAAGTTTGTAGGTTTCTATCCTATCACCACACTACTTTTCCCCCATTTGGTAGAGACTGCAGGCCACAAATTCTTAAATCTGCTCTCATAATCTGCATTCTGCAGTCCAACCTATTTGATACAACCTCAATTGTACAATTGTCCATATGAGGTTGTATCAAAGCCTTGTAAAAGGCAAAATGACTTCCTTATATGTCAATGCTATTTTCAGAAATGCAGTTATTCTCTGATTTGTATTTGCAATCTTTGCTACATGCCCCTGAAATTTAATTCCTATCTACCAAACTCCAAGATCCCTAGCCTGATCAGTTTTTTTCCTAGCATAATCCTGCCAATATAATACACAACTGGATATCTCATCACACTAGAGTGCATAACTTGACTTTAACTAACATTGAACTGGCAGCCATTTTCACATGCCACAATTCCAAGCTATTCACATCATGCTGCAATGTCAGTTACATTTCTGCTTTCCATGCCTATTTTTGCATCATCATCAGCACATAGATGCATGTCTCTTGTCAAAACTTCCGAAGATCATTAATGTAAAGACTGAATGAAAATGAACCAAAGACTGATGTTGGGAAGTATTTCTAGGCTTTAATTTTTCTTTTTCCTTCGGGCTTAGCGTTAAACATCTTAACTATTCTATTACTATCCATATGTATAATGTGTCCAGCCCAACTTAATCTATTTATTTTTATGGACTTAATAATGTCTGGGCTCATTAAATAATCTGTATGGTTCATGGTTATATCTTTTCCTCCACACACCATTCTCTTGTACTGCTCCAAAAATATATCTAAGAACTCTTCTTTCAAACAGACCTAGCAATCTTTCATCTGCCATTGATAATACCCAGTTTTCAGAGGTAAAGGTTAACATTGGTCTTACAAGTACTTTGTACATCATTATCTTTGTTTTTCTTGAGATCAGATGTGACTTTAGGTGTTTCCTAAGTCCACAAAAGTATCTATTTGCGGAAAGAATACATCTCTGAATTTCAGTAATGATATCATTTTTACAATTAACTTCTGATCCCAAGTATATAAAACTATGTACAATTTCAAATTTACACAAACCAATTTTGATTTGAGAAGGGTTATTATCACAAATCTTTCTAGTTACTGGCATATACTTTGTTTTTTCTTGGTTAATCTGCAAATTCATCTTCTTTGCTCAAGTAATTGGCATATATTAAAAATCTGATCATTTGTAGATCTTCCTTGACGGAATCCACACTGATAATTGCCAATAACATTCTCTACATAAGGATAAAGCCTCTTTAATACAATGTTAGAGAAAATTTTATAAGTTGTACATAGTAAATTAATTCCTCTATAGTTAGAACATATCATTACATCACATTTCTTATAGATGGGGCATTCCATTCGTCTGGAATTTTTTCATTAATCCATAAATTTTTTAATAGCTGCCTCCACTTCTGCATCTATTGGTACTGGTTCAACATTTTCTAGATCTTGGCTGTCTTCCACATCATCTAATTGACCAGATATATTTGAATTCAATAGTTAATTGAAATGCTCTGCCCATCTTCCTAGTATCAATTCATTCCCCCTCAAAATTATACCCTACTAATCTCTACATAATGTTGTTCTAGGCTGGAAATCTTTCCAACTACTATTTAACTTTTGACTGAAAGTTCTGCTTTCATTCATACATCTGAGATGAAAGTTCGTCGTCATAGTATTTCTTCTTTCTATTCATATGCACTCATTTTTCTTCTTTTCTAGCCAAATGATATTCCTCCACAGTTTTACGAGTGTGGTTCTTTTGCTGCATTTGTTTATATGCCCATCTTCCTAGTATCAATTCATTCCCCCTCAAAATTATACCCTACTAATCTCTACATAATGTTGTTCTAGGCTGGAAATCTTTCCAACTACTATTTAACTTTTGACTGAAAGTTCTGCTTTCATTCATACATCTGAGATGAAAGTTCGTCGTCATAGTATTTCTTCTTTCTATTCTTATGCACTCATTTTTCTTCTTTTCTAGCCAAATGATATTCCTCCACAGTTTTACGAGTGTGGTTCCTTTGCTGCATTTGTTTATATGCCTCATTTTTTAATACAGTCACACATTGACATACTGCATCAAACCAATGGTTATACTTTACTCTACTGACATTTCCTAATACTATGTCTACTGTTGTCACTATGACATCCCTAAGAACATCCCAGGCTTCATTAACACTCTCACCAATGGTTTGACCAGGCAGCTTTTCACTGATTCTCTCACCATATTTGCCTTTAACTTCTAATTCTGTCAATCTTTCTCGTAGACAGGCTTATACGTTGGTTATGCATTATTAAAACATTTAAGGAATTGAACAACGTAGTTAAGGATATAAATTAAATTAAACTTTAATAAATATTTTCCGATATTTCGGCAACATCACGTTGCCATCTTCTAAAGGAACTTACAAAAAAAGTTACGTGCACGTAGGCACTACAATACAGAAACTGGGAATGAAGAGATGAAGCTATTGTTCTCCTAACAGTCCTGATGGTGCCCTCTAGCGGGCTAAGTAGGTGTTCTTGGCCGTTGGACTGAAGGTCCGCTGATGTAGGCCTCCCAAATTTGGGGCAGTCGCATACAACCAAATTTGTTGAGGTTTGGAGAATTTCTTAGGGCTGAGGCTGATTCCATAAAGAGTCTTTCAAATTTGTATTTGCTACGGTGTATCACTGTAGCTTTCTTCCACCGTATTCTGTGGAAGAAAGCTACAGTGATACACCGTGAATCCAGAGCATGGTCCGCAAGCCCAGAATGACTGTATTTGTGAAAACGGATGTAGTCTTTGTGTTCCAAAATTCTGATATTCGCTGTCCTGTTTGTTTGGCCAAAGTAAGACAGTGTCACTCCCAAAAATACACAAAGAAAATGTGCCATTACGTCCCATAGTGGATGGCATTGATTCCCCCACATACAAATTAGCTAAACATTTGGCCAAAGAGCTCACACACTATACTGGCAACACACCATCACACATAAAAAAACTCAGCCCATTTCAAAGCCAGCATAGAAAAACTTACACTCCAACATACTGACATAATGGTCAGCTTTGATGTCTCCTCTTTATTTACAAATGTCCCACTCAAGGAAACTTTAGAGCTAATCCAAGCTAAATTTTCTCCCGATATCTCAGCCTTATTTCAGTTCACAATGAACTCAGGCTATTTCGTTTGGCAGGGAAAATTCTACAAACAAATAGAGGGGACAGCCATGGGTTCACCACTCTCCCCACCCTTGGCCAATTTCTTTATGGAGACCTTTGAAGAAAAAGCCTTAGCCTCTGCCCCACAAAAACCAACCAGATGGCTTCGCTACGTTGATGATGCATTCGCTATTTGGCCACATGGCTCTGAAACACTCCTCTCCTTCTTAACACACTTAAACAACCAACACCCCAGAATCAAATTCACTCTGGATAAAGAGAAAAACAACAGCCTCCCTTTCCTAGCCACACTAGTCACCCGCCAGCCTAATGGAACCTTGGTTTTCTCAGTTTACAGAAAACTCAACCATACAGGCAGATACATTCACCAACAATCCCCCCCCCCACCTCACAACAATATGGAGTAGTGAAAACACTATACAACAGGGCTAAAATAATCTGCTCAAATGACTTGGTCCTAAACACTGAACTAAATCACATCCTCAACACTTTCTCAGCCAATGGCTACCCCCCCCAAAAAATCCAAAAAAAATATTAGAACCTACAAACCACAGATCCCCTCCCCCCTCCACAACAAGGATTACTCTAAATCCATCACCATTCCCTACATCCGAGGCACCTCGGAAAAGATTACCAAGATCTTAAAAAAACATGACCTGACCTCCTGTTACAAACCTTACAGAAAATCGGCATCCCTTATCCGCTCCACTAAAGACCAACCACTTCCCCTAGACCTACCTGGTGTTTACCAGGTCCCTTGCAGTTGTAAACTGTCTTACTTTGGCCAAACAGGCAGGACAACGAATATCAGAATTTCGGAACACAAGGACTACATCCGTTTTCACAAATACAGTCATTCTGGGCTTACGGACCATGCTCTGGATACACGCCACAGAATACGGTGGAAGAAAGCTACAGTGATACACCGTAGCAAATACAAATTTGAAAGACTCTTTATGGAATCAGCCTCAGCCCTAAGAAATTCTCCAAACCTCAACAAATTTGGTTGTATGCGACTGCCCCAAATTTGGGAGGCCTACATCAGCAGACCTTTAGCCCAACGGCCAAGAACACCTACTTAGCCCGCTAGAGGGCACCATCAGGACTGTTAGGAGAACAATAGCTTCATCTCTTCATTCCCAGTTTCTGTGTTGTAGTGCCTATGTACACGTAACTTTTTTTGTAAGTTCCTTTAGAAGATGGCAACGTGACGTTGCCGAAATATCGGAAAATATTTATTAAATTTTAATTTAATTTATATCCTTAACTACGTTGTTCAATTCCTTAAGTGTTTTAATAATGTCAATCTTTCCTTATTAAACTTTCTCGCATGGGACCCATATATCTTCCTTGCATTAAAGATTCTGCTTCTAATCTTTGGTATAATCAAATAGTGATCAGAATCAATATTTGCTCTTCTGTAGGTTCTAACATCCATCAAATTGGATAGGTGTCTTGCATCTATTAAAAGATGATCAATTTAGTTAAAGATGCCTCCATCAGGAGACTTCCAGATCATTTTATGAATAACTTTATGATTAAACATTGCACTACCAATAACCATATTTCTTGAAGAAGCAAAGTTGATCAATCTAGTCCCATTATCATTAGTCTCCTTATGTGAACTAATTTCCCAATGGTTGGCCTGTGTGTATCTGCTTTGCTTATCTTGGCATTTAAATCATCTATAATAATTTTTACATCCCTCTTTGGACATTCCCATCAATCTTATCTAATTAATCATAAAACAACCTTTTTCAGCGTCATTCTTTTCTTCAGTTGGAGCATGTACATAGATAAAACTGTAGTTAAAAAACTGCCCTTTAATTCATAACCTACACATTCAAGGTGAATTTGCTTTGAAGTCCATGATAAGATGTTTTATCCTCTTGTTTACAATGAAACATATTCCAACCATGTGACCTTTCTTTCGGCAGCTATAAAAAATAATATGATGTTTCTTTTCCATAAGCCCCTCTCCTGTGTATCTCATTTCTTGTATAGCCATAACAAGAATCCTGTATTTATCCAATTGCTCCAGCAGCATTTTTAAAGCTCCAGATTAGTAAAGAGAAAGTACATTCCATGATCCAATTTTCAAATCCTTAAGACATTTGCCATTTTGTTGCCGTTTAGTCCATCCATGCATCTTGCATAGTGAGCTAGTTTTGCCTATTAGCTAAATTATTAATTTCGGTCCTCAGTGGGGCTAAGACATTATTCTCGAGATGCCAAGTACACTGCATAACTAAGATATCTAAGGCCAATCTAGACAAAAGCTAAGAGGTAGTGTTTTGACCACCAAAATGTGGAATAAATCAAACTTTTGAAGTCTGAAAACCTGCAGTAAACCAAATCCCATGACTACACCTTCACGATGGAGAGCTGATAAGAAGCCCTGGCCAACAGATATCAGACACTCAGAATGGAGAAAATTAGAAATAATGTAATGAAAACAGGGGTTGAGGTATAGTTCCCACAAATCTCAGGCCAAACCTTTGTGGTACTAGTTATCACTACATGATAGACATCTTTTGTCAACTGCCATAATACCATTGGTTAACTTATTAAAAGCTTAAGATACCAAAAACCAGAATACAATATGAGTGATGTTTTCAGAATTACATCAGACCAACATCTCTTCATATTTAATAATAACAGCTTTGAAAACAATTATTTCGTAGGCTAGTCACTAGATAGTATACAGTCGGGTCTCCATGTCAACACTTTCCATGAAAATAAAATCTGTATTCTCTCCCAAATAGCCCCAGATGTTTTCTAATATGCCTAAACATTTGTGCAACCATTCCCATTAACAGAAAAATATTTAAATGTGTTACATAGTTGAAAACAAGGCATGCACCAGAGTATTCACCACAGAATTCAGTACTCCTCATTAGTAGGGGGGCTCAGAGGCTGGAGAAGATGCAGAGTGGGCTGACATCGACTCCTGGTTTGGCCTGCTGTTCGACGGCTATACAAGTGCACTGAGGCATCTTCTTCTGGAATAAAGTTATCTCATCGGCATCAAAAACCTGTGCCTTCTCCTTGATGAGCTTCCTGACTTACTTGTGCAGGGAAGGCTTTAGAAGCCTTATGATCAGCTGAACAGACTTGTCTGTAATCTTTACATTATGGAGTGAATAAAGCCTCTTGAATTTCTGGAACCAGCCTTTGCTGACAATGAAAGTGGCTTCCACGATGTTACTGGTACGGGGGTTTGCTGCTTAAATCTGTTGTAAACAATGAGAGCATTAACAGAAATCACATCAATGCTAACAGCAAGTTTTCTTCTGCTCGACTTCGATCCAAATGAACTGTGCATTCTCCATTTTAACATTGCTTTATCACATACATAAGCTAAGTATTTAGCAGTAAAAATTCCACCCATTTGCACTGCCTCTGATCTCAGTTTCTTGTTTCCTTATGTATAATGATGCTTTTGATGATACCAAACGTGGCCTGTGGCAACGTATGTAAGCCCTTCTCAACATTTATCTAGATCCACAATTTTTCATTCAAAGTCATTACTTTCGCCCTTATAGGCTTTTGTCTGTCATTAGATACACTTCTTTTAGGGTCCATGAGTATTCACTTAAACAGTAATATTTTAAGCAAAAGTAGCCTAACACTCATGACAAGACAAGTGAATTCACGACCATGCAAAACACAAATCCATGAATATGGATATCCAACTGTACTGGAATGAACCTAATGATAATGCTTTAGGACAGTGTTTCTCAACCTGTGGTCTGCAGGAAGACTTAAATTAATTAAATAAATATATATTTTTAATTATCCAAACAAAACAAATTAAAATTTAATAAGTAAAAATTATCGAAATCAAATGGAGACAAAAAAAAAAAAAATTGCGTCAGAATGTTCAAAGGTGGAAGCTACAAAACTACATTGTTGTTCACTTCACCCCTCTTTTATTATTCGTCATTCTGCCGCTGAATGACTAATAATAAAAGAGGGATGATGTGAAGAACAATATAGTTTTATTGCTTCCACCTTCCCTTGCTGTTTTGTCAGATTTGAAGTGAACATGTGTTATCCACATTTCGACCAATTGCTTGTTGTTTATTGATTTTTATTATTGAAAGTTTCCCTCTTTCAACCAAGGCTCAGTATATCTTCAGAAGTGGTAAGTGATACTTGGACAAAGTTGTCATGAGTTAACCCCAGTATTTATATATTTTTTGGAAACGTTTTTTAATAATGGAAAAGTGACTTAGAACTAGGACTTCGAAAAGAACAGCAAATGAAACAGGTGATGCTAACCCTAATTATGATACACGTGTGTTGTAATGACAAATAAATCTGATACCATTAAAGTAGAAGAAACAAGCAGTTCAAAGAAAAAATACAGCAGGAAATATAACAGTTTATATTTGGCATTCGGGTTTACTTGGTGTGGAGATGAAAGTGAACAGAAACCTCAATGTGTTTTGTGTTATGAAGTGCTGTTGAACGAGTGCATGAAACCTGCAAAACTATGACGACATCATCATCATCAAATTCCTGACATGTACCTTCAAGGGGTGTACAGGATATGATAGCACTACATGAAAAAATTACATGATTACTAACTTCCTATCTACAATTTTCCTCCAAATCAGTCTGTTACTTGTCAAGACTCCAACATTATCAGATCTTATATTTCTATCGTCTAAGGCACTTTGTACCGTAACAATCCACTTATATCTTGGTCTTCCTCTGGGTCGTTTTCCTGCCAACCTGGCAGAGAACATTTGTTTTGCTAATCTTTCCTCGCCCATTCTGTTTAAGTGACCATACCACCTGAGATTAGCTCTGCTAACGCATTCCTGGATGCTGACAATGTCAAGTTCTTTCCTGATATCCTCGTTTTTAATATGATATTGCCATTGATGCCATCTGATCACGCCTCTAATCTTTCTCAGGACTCTCATATCTGCGGTCTCTAGTCTTTGGTCAAGTGTTTTACTTCTGACCCAGCTCTCAGATCCATAAGTTAAAACTGGTTTGAACACTGTCTTGTATACAGCTAATTTAGTGTTCCTACTAATTTCTCTCTTATTCCATATGAATTTATTCAACTGACTTCCTACCATACCAGCTTTGTTGATTCTGTGGTCTATTTCCATATTTAATTTACCATCTTACTAAAAATCGTGCCTAAGTAGCTGAAATGTTTTACTTGTTCCACAGGTTTTCCATTCACAACACAGTTGACATTTTCAATGATTCTGCCTATTTTCGTTGTCTTTGTATTTTTATTGCTGACCTTCATACCATATTTATTACAACAGTTATTCAATTTAGTCAGAGAATCTTGCAGACTTGTAGCGGATTTATTTAGAAGTATAACATCTTCCGCATAAAGCAAAGAGCTGACATTAACATCTCCAATTTTGATATCATGTTTAATAATCTTCATAATGTGATCCATATAATGAATAACAGAGGGGATAATGTACATCCTTGTCTCACACCAGATTTAACATTAAACCATCTTCCTGTACTTCCTTCAATTCTAACTGCTGACTTACAACTCAAATAAAGACTAAGTACTGCTTGATATAATGCCCCATTGACACCATATAACTGTAGCACATTGAATAGCTTCTCTCTTGGCACCTTGTCATATGCCTTTTCCAAATCGACAAAACTTAAATACAGATCTTTGTTATATTCCCATGCTTTCTCGACTATTTGTCGTAAAGTGAAGATCTGATCCTGACAGCCTCCATCTGGCCTGAATCCCACTTGTTCTTCACCCAGCTTTTCTTCCACAATTCTTCTCAATCGTTTCTCAAGTATACTTGCATAGATCTTGCCAGGAAAATACCTCTGTAATTCTCACATTCAGTTTTATTTCCCTTTTTATATATGGGTACTATGACAGCTCTACTCCAATCACTGGGAATTCATCCCTCTGTCCAGGCTTTCTGAACTATGTAGTGCAGCCACTGTAAGACTTTTATACCACCATACTTCAGCATTTCTGGCCAAATACTATCTACTCCTGCTGCCTTTCCACATTTTAAGCCACTTCAAGTATGGATATGTATTCCTGACTGCATGTCTGGTCAGTGTTTTTTTATCACTGTGCTATCATCGCTGCTTGTTTCATTTAGCAGTTTTTCAAAGTAATTACTCCATACTTCAAGGATATCTTTTCTCCTGTTTTCATTTCACCTTTATCATCTCTAATTCCTTTTACAGCACTCTTTCCTCCATTCCTAAGCTTCTTCAACAACCTCCAGAATATTTTGCCACCTTCTTGATATTTATTTTCTATATTCTTGCCAAAGTCCTCCCATGACTTTTGTTTAGCTAGTTTTACATAGTGTTTAGCATTCTTGCATTTGTCTCTGTATTCTTTAAGAGCACAAGCTGACTTATTTGCCAGGAATTTTTGATATGCTTTCTTCTTTTCCTTCACTGCCTCTTTAACTTCCTGTGTCCACCATCTAATTTTTCTATCCTTGTAGACAACTTCACCACATGCCTCTCTATCTGAGTCACTCAGGGCTTTCTTCAAGGCTTGCCACTGAATCTCCAAGGTTTGATTCCTGTTCCAAACTCTTTCATTTTTTCTTCAATAATCTTTGTGTATTTTAGTCTACAGTTCACATCTGAGAGCTGCTCAACTTTTATTCGCTTTAAAACTTTCTTACATGTTATTCTTTTCAATATGAAATTCAATTTTATCCTGCTCAAGACTAAATAGTGATCACTTCCAATTTCAAATCCTCTGTATACTCTGGCATCCTGCACCAGGGAGAAAACATCACTATAGTCAATGAGCCTTTTCTTATTCCTTGCCTCTTCTCTCCATGTGAATTTGTGCACATTTTTATGTTGGAACATGGTGTTAGTAATAACCAGTCCATGTCCTAAGCAGAAATCCAACAGATATTTGCCATTATTATTAGCTTTGCTCTCTTCTCCAAATTTTCCCAAAATATTTTTGTATGTCTCACAATCATTTCCTACTCTGCTATTTAGATCCCCAACAAAGACCAACTTTTCCTTTTTCATTGTGTCAGTTGCTTTTTCTAAAGCATCAAAAAATTCCTCCACTTCTATCTTAGAAGAACCTTCTGTGGGACCATAGGCACAAATAAGTCTCATTGACCAGTTTCCCATTCTCATATTTGCCCACATTACTCTACTTGAGACTGCTTGCCATTCAAGAAGATTAGCCTCGTATTTTGTGTTGAATACTATGGCTACTCCTTCTTTTCCTTGATTGTTGCCTGAATATAACATTTTGTATTTATTGCTCAGAAAGATCTCACCAGTTTTTGTCTTTGTGATGTGAAAAATAAGCCCACTGAATTTTTTCAGTGACACTTAGGGACATTAAATCATGAGAAAGATATAGTTTTGGCCATGGGTTCCATTAATAGCAAGGCACTGGAAGCATCCTATCTCTTAAGTTTGCCCATAGCAAAAACAGGGAAACCTCATTCTATCGGGGAAAATTTGCTACTTCCAGCTATAAAAGATGTGGTAAAAACTATGTTTGGCAACAAGTTACTAAAAGATGTTGATCTGATTCCTCTTTCAAATGACACTGTGGGTCGCAGAATTAATGATATGGCAGGTAAACGTAGAATCTCAATTAATCAAAATAATTAAGAAGAGCTCTTATTATGCGTTACAAATAGACGAGCCTACTGATGTTACAAATGATGTGCAGTTAATATGCTACATAAGATATGCTCATGATAACAACATTCATGATATTCTGTTTTGTAGAACTTTGCCATCCCGAACAACTGGAGAAGAAATGTTTCACACTCTCAATAATTACATAATACACCAAGGGATCCAGTGGGAAAAATGTATAGGTTTCTGTTTGGATTGAGCTTGTGTAGGCAGGCATAGTGGGGTTGTTTCTATGGTCAAGGAAGTAGCTCCAGATATGAATTGGGTACATTGTTTCATACATAGGGGAGCGTTTGCCTCCAAAGGAATGCCACCAGAATTTAAAACTGTGCTATACAACTGTAAAGCTAGTTAATTTTATTAAAGCTCGACCGTTAAATAACAGGTTATTTTCAGTACTCTGCGATGAAATGGGCAGTGAATATATGTAACGTTTGCTTCATTCTGAAATTCGCTGGCTTTCCAGGGGCAAAGTACTAACAAGGTTATTTCAATTAAGGTAGAAAATTTTATTTGTAAATGAACATAATTCTGATTTTGCATGACTCCTTGTTACCAAAGCATTGTTATCAACACTGTCCTATCTTTCATTTTTTTGAAATTAAATGAACTAAATCTCTCCCTTCAGGGAAATTTTTTAACTGTTCTTGATGCCCATGACAAAATAAAGGCATTCGAGAAAAAACTGGTTTTATGGATTAATTATGTAAAGGACAGACAGTTTGCACCTTTTCCAACATTGGAATCCATTTGAGTGGAAAACGATATTTTTGTTGATTCTGAGTTTCTGGAAAAAGTTTGTGACCACCTCAAAAATCTGAAACGGAATTTTGAAACATATTTTCCGAATAACTTTTATAAGAAATTTCTGTTTGTTCGCGATCCATTTCAGGCTTGTAGTCACGAGAACGACCTTTCGTTATCAAAAAAAGAACAGTTAATTGAGCTTTCAAGTGACAGTGGACTTAAAATGCAATTCCGTGACCTTGGTTTGGCTCGATTTTGGATCTCGCCTTCAGTGAGAAGTGAATTTCCCAAATTATCTGAAGAAGCATTGAAAATCGTCATGCAGTTTTCTACAACCTATCTTTGTGAGAAAGGATTTTCATTGCTCCTTCAAATAAAAACAAAATACAGAAATCGTCTTAGTGTGTGTGCTGATCTTCGACTGAAGTTGACCAATATTGAGCCAAATATCCAGCAACTTTGCAAGGTCCGAGAAGCTCAATCATCTCATTAAAAGTAAGTAGTAGTAACATAATTATATCATATTATTTATTTGTTTAATAAAAATTAAAACTTTGTTCAATGATGATACGCTTTTAATCGTTTACTTCCAATTTAATTAATTATGTTTCCATATGTATTCAAAACATGCTTTTAGATTTATTATGTTATAAATGGCACAGTTTTTCTGAAATGTTGGTAATTCCTACATAGATTTTAAAAAAATTACAAAAAGTCAAAACGACGTATAGGGAAATAAATTAAAAATTGAAGTAAAACTTTAATTCCAACATATTTTTCTTATCGTAAAATTGTCGATAACATTGTCGAAGTCTATTTCATCATTCAGTTGCTGTTTTATAGACAGTATGGCAAGATTTTTTAAATGCCAAAAAAGTGCTGCCAGGGGCGAATCCCCTCACCCAACCCCCACGCCTCTGTAACTTAGTGGTCCGTAGCCGCAGAATTGCTTTAGGCATTTTACTGGTCCTTGGGCTTAGAAAGGTTGAAAAACGCTGCTTTAAGAGGCTGCCAGGTATGTATGAAGGGAGTCTGGGTAGTGGTATGGAGAGCAGTAATGCCAGAGCCATGATTTGCAGAGGAGTTGGGAAATATTTTTATTTGTGTATGACTTATTAAAGAATCTGTTACTGTATATTCCATGTTGCTCTCAATTTGACATGACAATAACTATGAAACATAAAGCAAAGAAAAATAAATTACATGCTGATAAAAGCAACCCTCCTGGACCTCCAGATTCACTTTACAAATTCCAACATCAGTGATGCTTGTATCCAGCTTTCTGCAAAACTAAATGCTTTTCTTAACACAATCTCAAATTTCATGTTAATCAAGAACTACTTAAACAAGATATGCAATTTTTGATTATGTTTGTTCATCTCATTTTCTCTTTCATATTATGCTTGCTGACACAGCCAAGAAACTTCACTTCTTAGAAACTTACTTACTGCTTATGATAGGTCAGTTAATCTTACATGTATCATTTGCTATGTTTGTAAATTACACGAGTTCTTCAAGTCTATTTGTGTGTATATTGTGGGATTAAACCAGCTAACTCGCTTTCACTTGAAAAGGTTCAGATAAAGCTTCTTCACATCCTAGATGGGCTTCAAACCAAAGGGCATTAAATATCAATACTGACTGAGCTATAGATGTTATTTCTTTCTTTTAGTCTCAAATGTGGCATTTGTATGCTTATTCACTCTGTTAGAGAGTTTCAGGTTAGAATCTTCTCTTTTTCGATCTGTTTGGCTCAAATCACATTCATATTTTGCCTCTACTGCTCTCCTGATGTGGTCAACCATTCTGAACTTTCTGATTTCCTTTCTTTAAGTGTTAATTATCTCCAGTCCAAACATCATAATAGTGAGGTCATCATCCTTGGATATTTTAATGTTCACAACTTCAACTAGCTTCCATGTTCCAACTGCACAGTTCAAGGTGGTACAGAAGCTGAGAAATTACCTACCAGCAATTATTCTTATGATTTAGGACCTCCATGGAGTCATAAGACTCAGCATGGGAAGCCCACCCTAGAAAACACAAAATCTATCATACCACTCCTTGAACTCATTCACTTTTTGTCCTCTCACCATTCTATCAGGCAATGCATTCTACATTTCAACCACCCTCCATGCAAAGAAACCACTCCTCACTCTCTTGCTCACAACTTCCAGGGGATGGCCCTTGTCCTCGCTCCTTCCCCTTTTTCCACCAAACACAAGAACTCCCCAGTGTCAACCCTGTAACTATCTCTCAACAGATTAAATGTCTCAATCATATCACCTCTCCTTCGTCTATCTACTAAACTTTACAATCCACATTCGGTCAGTCTATCCTCATCAATAACATTATACACTCTGGATATAATCTTTATCTGCCTTTGCACTCTTTCTAAGGTTAATTTATGCCCTTCAAATCCTGGAGACCAAATTTGAGGCACAACAGTCCACATGTAATTTGATCAGGGCTTTATACAATGGAATGACAACTCTTTTATCTCTGTCGGTCAATGTCCTTCTTAGTATTGCAGCAATCCTCTGGGTTAACTTCACCGCATTTGCAATATGTTCTCTGAATTTCAGATCCTTTGCTCTCTCCCACCTCCTCCAACAAAGTATGCAGACTCCCATGTATCTCAAACTTCAAGACTTGACATTTAGCTGAATTAAACTGATACTCCATTCATTTGCCCATCTGTCCATTTTATTCAAATCCTCTTGAATAGCTACACATCTGCACTATTACTAATAACCCTTCCCAGCTTCACATCGTCTGAAAACAATGAATTGACAATGTCAATGCTTTGTGGGACCCCCACTTGTAACCTTCAGCTTCCTTGATACAGCCCCCTCATACACAGCAAATCGATATCTATCAGCCAGCCAATCTCCAATCCGGTTCACTAACTTCACAATCTAAACCCATATACTGCAACTTAAATATCAGCTTATCATGTGGCACCCTATCAAATACCTTTGTAAAATCCCCAAAAATGGCAGAATATGCCTTTCCCTCATCAACCACTCTTGCCACTTTATTACAAAAGATAATCAGATTACTAAAACAAGAGCATCCCTTAATAAATCCATGCTGACTCTCACAGATAACATTACTCTTATCTGCCCAATGCTATAAATTAGTGAGATCTTAGTGATCTTTGGAGAAATTAGTAAGATCCCTCACTAATTTCTCCAAAATCTTAACAGCTATTGATGAAATACAAACTAGTCTATAGTTTGATACTTTCATTCTAGTATGAATTATAGAATGGCACTATTTTACTCTCCCTCTCACTCCTTGGGCACATTTCCCCATGGTCAGAATTTCATTGAAAAGCCAGGTAAACAGAGCTGTCAGTTCTTTAGCACATTCTCTCAAAACCCATCCAGTCCTATTGTTTTACTGACATCCAGAGTACTCAGTATTTGAAACACACTCTTCTCACTTCTAAACCTCGAACCTGCCCCATCCCCCTAGTATTAAACATACTTCTCTAGGATGAAATACTCCAATAAAATGTTCACCGAACAACTACACTATGTCCTTTGCATCAGTCACTCTAATCACATTTTTATCCAACAATGTCATTCTTCCACAATCATTCCTCCTCCTATTGGCCACATAACAAAAGAATTCCTTAGGATTTTCTTTGGATCTCAAGACCAATCTCTTCTCATATTCCAGTTTTGCCTTCTGTACCATACTAGTCACTCTTCTGGCCAGAGTCTTATATTCTTCATGCATTTGCTCTCCACCCTTCTCCTTATATCTCTCCCATAATCTCTTTTTCACATGCAGTTCCTGTTTGACATTGTTTGTCATCCACTTTACACCAAATTGTGTTCTCTTCTTCACTCACAGTATACAAGTTGCTATTGCTGCTAATAAATATTCCTTCATCAGTTCCACTGGTTGGCCGAGTGGTTAACGTATCTGCTCTCCAGCCAGGAGGCTACAGGTTCAAATCCTGCCAAGGGCATGGATGTTTATGATTGCCCTACTAACCATTTACCATATGTACTGCTGTGACATGTGCCTGATGTAGTATGACCTTTGATGGCTTTGCATCATAAAATCAATTAAAAAATCCCAAGCAATGATGATGATATCTCACTTTTCCAATTCCTCCATCCATGGAACTGCCCCCAAGCTGATTTCTAAGATTATTATAATCACCTGCTTTATATTTCTACATTCCTTTTTCTTTGATAATCCTGCATATCTATTCATCTTCCAAGTGAAAATCACATGGTCACTCTCTTCAACCAGAGGAAGAGATGCCATCTCTGATGCTATGAACAAATTCTTCTTCCCTTAGCCTCAGTGATCTCAATAATCTTTGGACAGGCTGATGCTATCAGCACCACCAATTCATCTCTTTTGCCAAATGCCAGGATATACCTGGCATTTGAATACAGAATCATCAAGGCACTGTCATTATCCCCTCCAGACTCCACTGGATTCAGAATTACACAAAGTATTCCCTCTTCTCTCAAGAGGCCACCCTGCTACCATCCACGCTGATAACTCTAGTTTCCCTGCATCCACACACTGACTTTTTTTGGAGAGCAACATTCTCTCCAGATGCCTGCATCCTTCCTCGTTCAAATGCAAGCCATCTCTCACATAGAGTTCCTTTCTGTCCTCAAATGTCCTAATCATCATCAAATTTCATTTTTCAATTCTTTTTATAGTAAATGAGAAACCATCAATACTGAACTGTTATACTATCTTCATGCTTATATTATCTACCTTTCACAAATGTTATGAAAAAGTTTGATGAAATATAATGGTTGCTCTTAATATCTCTTAAGGCATTTGATTAGATTTGACATTTGTTCTATTAAGGAAGCTTCATCATACGGTAAGTCTTTTGACTTCTGGTAATCTCATTTGGTAAAATTTCTGCTATACAAATCACCAAATCGTCCAGATAACCACTTTTGCAATCTTTAATTCTAATCTCCAAACAATTCCTTTGATGAGGTACTGATACCTTGTTAATTAGATTGTTAGTTAAACTTAACTATGTTTTATTTCTCACAAAAAAATGAATCCTTTTTCTTCTTGTCTTATTTCTGACAACACCCAAATCTTGACAAGATGAGATTTTACTGCTTGAGATTATACTGATCTCACATTTTTCATGGCATAAACACATAAATGTCACTATCTCAGAATCCAAAAAATTAAGTTTTCTCTTTTGCTCAAGACATTGTACGAATCTGTCCAACCACGGAATAATGCTTTCAGATATGGAGTGGTGTCTCAGTACAAAAGAGATAAAGAGCAATTAGGCTAATTAATGACCCATTTCTTACCAGTTTACTCCACTCTGAACTGCTATTAACTCTATAACAAAATCATAAATCTGTCTATCCAATGAATACTGTTCCCAGATTTGGAACAGTGCCCCTAAGAGCTCTCTAAAAATATTAGACTCTACAGAACAGTGCAATTGTTGATTAATGACCCATCGTATCACTAATTTACTGCCCTCTTTCATACTGATATTCAGTTTGTGCTGCTTGCATTTTCAATAAATTCCAATGAACACTAATCATCAGAATTAGCATCAATAATTGAAGACACTGCTGCGCTGCAAAAAAGGAGGCAGCCCCATTTTTGACCAAAAATTGAGTTATAGGTTGTACTGCATGTAAAACAACAACAACTTACAACTAATATTCATTGTAATTTTCATAAAACTGTGTTGTTTGATATTTTCTGATATATTCCCATGTAGTAATAAATAGTTTGTAACAACATTTTGCTGCTTATTTTAATTATTTACCTTAGATTAACATATTTTTATGTGATTTGGCACAAAAAGGGGGAAGACTCTAAATTTCAAAAATTCATCCAGGTCTCAGAAAAAAAGATTTTACTTTAATAATAGTGCTCAAATGTGTATTCATATATATACTATATGTTGGCAAAATGTTTCAAGTAAGTCTTAAAACATTGTTTTGGAATAGTTTTTATTTAATTTCCAAAAGTTGATAAAATTGGAGCTTCCTCCTTCTTGCTGCAAAGTCAATTTCACCCTCTTCCAAATCTTTTAAAACACATACAGCATATATTCAACATGCTTCCATGGTGCAAAATGATGTTGAAAAAATTTCTCATATTTGCATGTTAAAACTACTGTATATCCATTGGAGTTTGAATAATTTCTTTTGGGGATGATCTTCATTTTCTACATGTAAGGATGCATCATCTCAATCCCAAACTCAAAGAAACAAATTTTTCTTTCTCTTCATTCATTCTTTCTATTGCTGCTTTTCAGAACACGCTCCCTCTAATGTACAATTGGAAGAAGTTCAAATCCAACATATACAAGTTCCTTCTTTTCCTGATCTTACTACAATCAATGGTATTTATGTACTATAGATGGAACAACCTGTCAGTGTTGGAATTACCATAAAAAAAAAATAATAAAAAAAAAAAATAAAAAAAAAAAAACGGTCTCAGAAAATAAATGTTAAATTACTTGTTTCACTCAATAAATTTTAATTTGATGTGTTCTAAGCATTCGAATCAAAATTCGGTTTATGTCTATTATACTTTCCACTTTATAATTAATACAGAAGAACTTTCTTAGCACAAGGATCTCAAACTATAAATGCTTGTATAATGATATAAGAAGAAAGAATATAATATTTGGAAACATACCTGATAGCCAAATGCTTGTGGTGAATTATCAATAATAATAGTCTTTGCCAGATCTCTTCCTAATATTGTTAGGTCTTTAATGTAATTGCCATTCACACAAACACAATGTTCCCGAAAAAGACGATACCTGAAAATAAAGTAAGAGTTTTTTATGAGAAAAAATATATTTCCGAAAATTTTCTTCAAATACATGTCTATGAATGGTAAATCTTCTCAATGAAATGTAAAAATCATATCACTGGCCAATTCTCAAATTAATGACATTCTTCAGTAATTAAGGAAATCCAAACAAACCTAGAAACATCCACAATTATATTATATTCTGTAACATTCTTCTGGAGGAAATGCAAAGTATATCCACTATGACTGTTGATCCAATGTCCGATTCTCATCTCATACAGAATGATCAATAGCCACTTGGTTATTGATCATTAGCAGAACAGTAAGATGATTTGAAAATTAACTAACCAAACCATGTTCTGTATGGGCTGAAACCTTTATGCCAATAAAAACATAAAAATCATACTAAATGTAACTGAAACAGAATAAAAATACAATTTACACATGATTATCAAATAACTGAAATGAATAAAATCATTTAGTATGCTTATTCACAGCAGAATTTTCAGGCTGGTATTGAGGCCAACTGATATAACAATGTGGTTGCAAGAGATTGTTTGGGTGCTAAGAAGGATAAAAAAAAAACAATATTTGGTTATCTATGAGCTGCTAGGTAAGAAGATCTGGCAACTCATAGAAGAAAGGCACAAAGTTAAAAAGTGCTAAATCCCAGAGAGCTAAAGAAATTCATTTCAGCAATTATAGAGAGAACAGAAAAGTTAGTTAAAATATCTGCAAGAGAGAGAGGGGGGGTAAGAGAGAGGGGGGGAGGATAGAGAGAGAGAGAGAGAGAGAGAGAGAGAGAGAGAGAGAGAGAGGGGATAAAAGGAATTATGTGGGCAGTTTTTGGCAGAAGAAAAAAGACTCCAACATTAGGGCACAATGGAAGACTGTAACAAACAACAAGGAAAATATGCTCTGAAAAAAAAGAAGCAAGTAATTGCTATAAGAGATAAAGGTGGTTTGCTGATAACTGAAGAGGATAAGACTGTTAGAAGATGAAAGAACACTTTTGAAATTCTAAATACAGACAACAATATAACTGAGATGATTAGAAGTTCAATAATGGAAGAAGCTCATATAAGCATAAATTTAAATATAACATCAGAACCTATATCTAAAAATGAAATAGCGAATGTAACAGAGAAAATGAAAAGTCTAACAGCTTTGAGCAATGATAATATAGCAATAGAAATGCTTAAGACAACTAAAGAAACTGCTGCTGATAAATTGCAAGTGATCTTTAACAATGTGCAATCCAACAATCCAACCAATGACCAAGGAGTCACTGAGAATATAAAGATGAACTACAGCTCCCTTTTTATGCACTGATGTGTGCAATTTGAAGGTAGCGTCCAAGATTTTCAGAAACAGTTGACATTGAAAGATGGCATATTTACTTTACCTCTTGCCTGGAAGAATATAAAGAACATTACTTTACGTCACCGTTGGCATAAATTGTGGCCAATGATCATGTTTGAAGATGAAAAATCAAGTGACAAAGATTTTCATAGTTTTAAAACACATCCCGTGTCTGACATCTCGGATTTAGTAACTCATTCGGAGAACGTTAGTGTCAGTGAAGAGGAGGTGCAGGCTTCGGTGGATGCAGACAATTCTGCTCCCGCCACTCTCTTTCTCGATGACGACGAAATAATCGAACATGTACTGGGAAAGGAGAAAGATGATGATGAGGAGGAGGATGAAGATGAGGAAGACAGCATGGAGACCAAGAAAGTTACATGGAAGGAAGCTGATGAAGGATTGCAGACTTTCATATTTGCCGAGCAATGGTCATCTATGTCAGCACATGCTGTTATGAAACTTCATTGTATACAAAGTGAATTTTTAAAGCTCCGGTGACAATCTTGTAAGCAGGCAGACAATCAAAGTTATGTTATGTCGTCACACTAAGAAATTCACAACAACTTTCATGTGATAATACAAACTGTAATTTTTAAATGCTGTTTAAATTGGGTTTTGAAAAATATAAAATGATGTGTATGTGTTTTAAATTTTAAAAAATCCGCACAATTTTTGATGTTATTTATTTAATTATGGTCAACAGATCAAAAAACACGACCAATGAACTTACATGCTGCGATTTCTACAGATGGCATCACAAAACACGAACAGGTAAGTTCTCGAAATATATATTCAATTATCTGGCAAAATCTCGTGTCTGAAATTGGTGAAGTCCCATTGTTGCCGGTTAAGAGAGATTCTACTGTATCTGTACATATCTATACATACAGGGGTGATCAAAATTAAAGTATCCCTGTTTAAGGCCTTGTGGAGTGTCATCCAATGACCCAAATGCTGCAAAACTTTGCAGGAATATGTTGTGTGTTATGCAGAAGCGATAGTTGATAAAAGTTCCAAAATGTAAACACTAAACGTGTGGAATTTGCACATCACGCAATTCGGCAGGATGGCTTAAAAAGATGGACATGAGATTTTCCCTTTCATTCTGTTGTTAATACCATCCACAGTGATGGCACTAATCTATGCCATATTTAGATAATTTTCTTTCTCATCAGATTAAACAATCCACCACCATCTTTTTTTCACATGGCTTGCTCAACAAAAACCATGAGACTCAACCTAAGTGATATCTGGAAGTCAATGGATACAAAATTAATAACGGAAAACTCACATATAAAGATTATTTAATAGTATAATTTTCGCCTCTGTGTCACAGGCATCTTCAGTACATTTTAAGCTCAAATTAAACAATAACAGACAATTCCAAAAAGCGCCACCTAAGTAGCTGGTGTAAGATAACTAAAAAGGTCAATAAATTTCCTAACAAAAAAAATAAAATATATATATATATACAATAAAAAATTAGGAAAGATTAGCTGATTTATAAAGTACTATCTCCCATAAAGGGGATAGATGTAAACGGTCAGATCTGTTTAAGTTAGCAGAATGAAGTAAAGTTTCACATGTTTCTTTATAAAGGCGTTCCATGAGGAACTGACTTTTGTGAAGGACTCTTGTCTTTCTCCAATGAACTCTATGTCTAGTGAAGATGGCACGTTCTGCAAGTCCAGACTTTTCAGGTTTAAAGTATTCAATATAAGATTGGTGTTCTTCTAGACAAATAGAGGCAGATCTTCCCGTTTGTCCGAAATAAGATAATCCACAAGAGCACGGAATCTGGTAGACACCTGCATAATTAAGATGTGGAAGCTTGTCCTTAAGAGAAGTGAGAAAAGGGGAGATTTTTTAAACAGTCGAAAGGCAACAAAAATATTCAGTGGTTTTAAAACTTTTTCTATACATTCACTAATGCCTTGTACATAAGGGATAGGAATGCATGTTATTTTTTCTGTATTTGAAGAGGAAGACATATTAAAACTACTCAAAGCTCTTTTGATGAAGCAATTCTTATAACCATTAGGTAGAAAGGAAGAAGTTATATATTGCAGTTCTTTCTGTAAAAGATCGTCTGAAGAACAAAAGGAGTGTGCCCGATGAACCAGTGTTTTAATAGTTCCTGCCTTTTGACTGGGATGGTGATGAGATTCAACATGGATATAATGGCCTGTATGAGTCTTCTTTCTATAGACAGAGAAATGTAGGTTACCATCTGGTTGATGAAGAATTAAAAGATCTAAAAAGGCTAACTGCTTATTTAATTCTACTTCTAGGATAAACTGGATCCTAGGATGAAGCGCTTTTAACTTATCAGTTAAACAAATAAGCAGATAGGCCTTTTTAGATCTTTTAATTCTTCGTCAACCAGATGGTAACCTACATTTCTCAGTCTATAGAAAGAAGACTCATACAGGCCATTAGATCCATGCTGAATCTCATCGCCATCCCAGTCAAAAGGCAGGAATTATTAAAACACTGGTTCATCGGGCATACTCCTTTTGTTCTTCAGACGATCTTTTACAGAAAGAACTGCAATATATAACTTCTTCCTTTCTATATAATGGTTATAAGAATTGCTTCATTAAAAGAGCTTTGAGTAGTTTTAATATGTCTTCCTCTTCAAACACAGAAGAAGTAACACACATTCCTATCCCTTATGTACAAGGCATTAGTGAACGTATAGCAAAAGTTTTAAAATCACTGAATTGACCGTTTAAAAAAATCTCCACTTTTCCTACTTCTCCTAAGGACAAGCTTCCACTTCTTAATTATCCAGGTGTCTACCAGATTCCATACTCTTGTGGATTATCTTATTTCGGACAAACAGGAAGATCTGCCTCTATTTGGCTAGTAGAACACCAATCTTATATTGAATACTTTAAACCTGAAAAGTCTGGACTTGCAGAACATGCCATCTTCACCAGACATAGAATTCATTGGAGAAAGACAAGAGTCCTTCACAAAAGTCGGTTCCTCATGGAACGCCTTTATAAAGAAACATGTGAAACTTTACTTCATTCTCCTAACTTAAACAGATGCGACGGTTTACGTTTATCACCTTTATGGGAGATAGTACTTTATAAATCAGCTAATCTTTCCTAACTTTTTATTGTATACATTTTATTTTTTTTTTAGGAAATTTATTGACCTTTTTAGTTATCTCACACCAGCTACTTAGGTGGCGCTTTTTGGAATTGTCGGTTATTGTTTAATTTGAGCTAAAAATGTACTGAAGATGCCTGTGACACACAGGCGAAAATTATACTATTAAATAATCTTTGTAAGTGAGTTTTCCGTTATTAATTTTGTATCTATATGTCTACTCACAGTATACCTCTTTTAAAACTGGAAGTCAATGATTAGATTGCTTCACACATGAACTTCAATTTTTTAGCTAACTACATCCAATGTCAGAAAATGGACAACTCGTGTTACTTTACTGCCACATCATATTTTGATCGTTTATACTACAACAGTTTCTCTCAACTTTTATGTTAATTCATAATTTTCGCTTGCCATCTTTATTTTCACCTGAAGAACCCACAAGTTACTTGTGGTGAAACTAGTCAATATTTTTTTTTCTTTGTATGTTTTTTGGTTTTAAGAACCAAATAAACCCAGTCACTTTTAATACCTATAACAATGTTGTTATAGGTTTTCTGTGCATAGACAACTTGCTCTGAAGTCTTTTTCAGCTAAATATCTAAACACATTTTTGAACAAGTAAAAGAGAATGGTCAATAGATGAAAGAAACAGTATTTTTTAAAATCATTTAAAGTTTATGCATAGATGACTTATTATTTCATGTAATGTCACAGAGAATAAAAAGTTAAAAAAAAATACTTTGCTTGTCATATTAAGGTAATCTGAGAGACTGTTCCCAATATGTGCTAGTATTGTTTAAAGACAACAGATTAAATTACAGCACACTTACTTAATAAGTTTCCTCTGTGGATCCAATAAGTTAAGCAGCTTATCAGCATATACCTTCTTGGATGCAGTAAAGAGGATAACTTCAAAAATTTTTGATACACGCTCAAGGAACTCCCTGAAAAACGGGCGGGTGCGAACAAAGACCTATGTGATAAAGTAAAGTTGAAGTGCAACTCATATGAAAAAATAATACAATAACATGCAATTCAAATATTTTATTCAGTAAATCAGATTAAGAAGAAATTACAAGCTGAATTAGTTGAAAAAATACTCTCACATAATCTTTTCTTAGTTTGGATTGCATCATTTATTAAATATTCAGCTGAAAGGGAAGATTACTTGTTCAAATGTTGCTCATTTTTAGGAGCGAGATTTGAACCAAATAG